>NC_057789.1:11761725-12032976 GCF_014905175.1 Aphidius gifuensis | reverse complement strand
ATAAAATAGAATTTATGTTGAGACATATTTGTTTGTGTGTATGACGTAGTTTTATTATTTTTTCTTTGATTCAGTTTGTTAAAGGTCTACAATGAAAAACAATAAATAATTTTTGAAAAACAGTGATTAAGTAATTTTTTGAAATATCTTAAAATAAATATTTAATAGATTTCTTTATTTTATGTGTAATAATTATTTGTTATTTTAATGTTTTTTTTTTTATTTTCGTTTTTCTTTACAGTGTCATCATCATCATACTGCAGACAGGTCTGCTGGCTTCCACTAATTCAACTGGAATTTTCAAGTTATTTTGACGTTTTAATATTCAACAAAATTTCGAAGACGTTTCATTTTGAAATGTGTCATTGAAAAGACAACAGCGTCTTTTCGTTTTCTTTCAAATGTTAATCTCAATATTCAGCTTAAAAAATTGATAATACATGTACACAGATACACAGTGTATTTCATGATCTTGGTGGTGGTTCTGGTGGTTGGTGATTATAACAATATATTAATACGGTTAATACTACCAATAATTATTGCTTATTTTAATTATATCAATTGATGTTAATATAATTCTTTTGGTTTCAGATAATAAATTTAAACTCACTAATTATTCTAAATAAAGAATTTAAAATATTTTAAATGGACAAGTGGATAAGTCGTGGTGAAAAAACAGAAAAATTGGAAATAAGCCAAGAAAAAAAAAAATATAGAAAATACTCATAATAAAGATGATAATTCGTTGAAAAAAAAAAAAAAAAAAAAATGGTTAATTAGTGGTTTATTTAAAAAAAGCAAAAACAAGAATCATGTCAAATTGTTTCATCACCATCAATAATATACAAAAAATAACCAGAAGATATACCAGGTCCAAGTAATTCGACATCTGAAATAATAAATAAACAAACATTACAAGATTTAAATTTATATTTAAATAATTATAATGAAAAAACAAAAGAACCATTGACAATAAATCAAGAAGAATTTATAAAATATGATGATAAAGTTGAATCAAATGACACAAGTAATAAAATATTAATAAAAAATCGTAAAAAACTAAGATGTAAAATGAAAAATGAACGTTATTTTAACAGTAGTTCAGATGACAATGATGATGATTCAACACAAATAATGCACTACCAAAGTGAAGATTTTCCATATAAAAAAAATTGATTTACCAAATAAAAAACGTTCACGTGGTGCTAGAACAGAACGTTATATGAAACGGATTTATCGTGATGACAAATATGATACAAATAAATTATTAAAATCACAAAAAAAAAAAAAAAAAAAATATTTATCTGATGCATTAACAACCAAAATATTAACAATTAATAATGATACATTAAAAAAAACAATATTTAACAAATAAATCATATTCATATGATAATAATAATCATGATTTCTTTAATAGCCACTTAAACATATCATTATGTCCAACAAAAAGTTTCAATTCTTATCCTCCTATACAACAAAATGAATGTTGTTTTAGAGATAATAATTATGATGATAATAATCACCGACCACCAGAACCACCACCAAGATCATGCAAGTCAAAAATAATACAACCGACAAGATATTCATTACAACAATCAGACATTGATATTACACATAAAAAACAACAACAATATATTAATACTGGATCACTTGATAATGATTATATAAAAAAGCTAAAGAATCATGAAACACATGATGATATTATTGTGGAAAAAAATCAAATGATGCTGAAAAACGTAGATATTTAAAAAAATTTAGAAGAAGCATTACAAGAATTGGAGACAATATATAATTCATTAAAGCTTGATGACAAAGATTTATTAGATCGTGCTGAAAAACGTTGTATGGATGAATATAGATATAAATTATCATGTAAAAATAATATTAGTTCATTAAAAAGTTTATCAGATACATCATCAAACGATTTAACAAAAGAATTCTCATTGCGTGATAATACACGTTTAAATGATGACATGTAGACGTATGAAAAAATCATCAATATCAAAAACATCATTATATGAACAACAATTACCACGTGGTAGTTATTTATCATCACCAATATTATTATCATCATCATCAACACAAAATGATTATAAAATAAATAGTAATCGTGCGTACAACACTTGATTTAACAAAAGATAATGTTGCATATCGTTGTATCAATCATTCAATAAATACACTTAAAATTTATGATCCACAACCACCATTTGGTATATCAATTGGTCCAGTAACATGTTCACCTGAAAGTGATTATTTACATCATGATTTAGCTAATAATAATAATAATAATAATAATAATAATAACAATAATAATAATAATAATAGATCAATTTATTTACCAAAAAATGAGCCAGATATTATAACGACATCTGAACAAGTTAAATTAACAGATAACAATGATGATGCATCAAAAACATCATTTGATGAATTTATTGAATTAGAAGAAATGATTAAATAATATTGATGATAAAGTAGCGATATTATTGATGTGATTGAAGACAAAAAAAAAATAGCAATGAATTAATAATGAATAATGATAATTACGATGACGATGATATTGAATTAAAATTTCAAGAAATTTATAATTCTACAGATGACAATAATATTAAAAATTATAATGATGTTGGTATGGATAAATTATCAATAAATAATCATGATAATATACCTAAATTACAGGATAATAAAAAAAAAGGTAAAATTAAATAATAATAATGATGATGAAAATTTGTTGATAACAAGAAAAATTGAAGGTGAGATATTTGACAATAAATGTAAAGCTAAAAATGTCAATAAATTGAAATCAATTGGTAATATTTGCTTCATTACTGTGATACATGTTGAAAGAACTGATAATATAATTAATCTTGAACAAGAACGTTTCTTATTAAAAAATCCTGATAATATTGATGTTAATAATACATGGTTGATTCCAATAACTTGGGCATTAAAATCAAATCCTGATTTTTTAAAAACTGCACCAACAAATTGGTTGAGTTCATCAACTGCATCAATTACGATCGACAATCCTAAAAATGTAATAATGATAATTAACTAATTGATGTTTATTCCATTTATTTAGAGTATTATCGTGTCAATTATGACAGTGATTCTTGGCAGTCAATCATCAATGTTCTGAAGAGTGATAAATTCAAAAATATACATGAAATTAATCGTGCAGCAATTATTGATGATTTATTAAATCTTGCAAGAGCAAATTACGTGGCCTATTCAATTGCATTATCAGCAACTGAATATTTAATACAAACAACTGATTATATACCTTGGAGAGCTGTTTTTAATGGTTTTACTTACTTGAATAAAGTGCTTGCTGGAAAAGATATCTACAATTTGAACAAAGTAAATATCTTCAATGCTAATTAATTTATGTTTTGACAAGTTTTTGGTACATAAATTTGCTTTATAATTTTAGACACACATACTGACAAGCTTGAAACCAATTTATAAAAAAATAGAATCAAAGGAAATTAACGGAGAGTCTCATGTTGATAAAATATTGAGAAGATATATTTTCAATTGGGCTTGTGAATTTAATGATCAAGATTGTATTGATGAATAATTGGAGTTATTCGCTAGCTGGAGATCGAACGAAAAAATTTTAGTAATCGAATTGTCATTATACATCCACGTCAATTAAAAAGTTATGATACAGCAATGTTTTTCGAAAAATCTGTATGGTGATGAACAAGTTGAAGTTACGATGTCAGTTTATCCTGAATGTAATGTAAATGAAATAATAATTTTCTTATTTTACTCGTACTTTTTGAGTATATTAGAAAAAAAATTTACATTTACAAAAAAAAAAATCTTGGATTTTTTGGATCAGTATTATTCTTCTTTTATTGGCAGTATTATTTTTCGCCATGGTCAGCTGAAATGATAAACAAAACTGTTGACTCCAGTTATTAAAAACTGGTGCTGTGAATAAATACGAACAAAGAGTGACATATAGTAGAAAGTAATTCAATCACTTCAGTTTTACTCTCAGTTCGTAACAGTTGTTCGTCAACTCAACTTTAAAAAGTGTTGTTCGTTTTTTATTATCATTAAAAACCATTTTAAAATTAATTATTAAAATATTATTTCTCTAAAAAATATAGAAATCATCAATTTGAAAATAATATTGATATTTTCTGTTTTATTTCATGGAATAAATCAATTTTTCAGAGGTAAGAATTAAGTTTTTATTTGCATAACTCAATGTAACATTGATGATATGATTCTTTTTTTGTTTAAAAATATAAAAATAAGTCATTTCATTATTTTAAACGAGATTGTGGAAAGTTTGTTAAATTTATTCGTTGATTAACATATAAAATCTTGTTGGTATAATTCAAATCACATCGCCACTATCTTCACAATCTCTTTTTTTTTTTTTTTTTTTTTTTTTTTTTTAAAAATTAATTTATGAATAATAAAGATTTCAATTTTTCATTTTATCTTGCTTGAATATTAGAAAAATGGTTGTGATTTTTCATTGATACTACTATAAATATTTATCTCATATAAAATTATTATGTATTTTTTTTTTATGTTTAATAGGTCAATTATACACTAGCTCAATTTGTCACTCAGAAAATTGAAATTGTGGTCTATAGCTGTATTTGATCTGCAATTAGAAATAGTTGTGTCTTGTCATCAACATATATTATTAAAGACGTAGAAAATGTCTCAACCATGTTCATTGCACGATGAGCACTTTGATTTAAATAATCTCATGGAAAAAACTAATACATCGATTTGTAGTGCTACAACATTACGCGAAAGTTTATCCAAAGATAATGAATTTCTTGATTATTTAATCAAATGTAAAACAGAGGAAATGAAAAAATTAATGGATAAACTGGAGAAATTGAAAAAAACTAAAAAAAAAAAATTCGGAACAAATAAAAATTGAAGATGAAAAAATTAATAAACTAAAGTTGCAAAATCGTAAGTATAGAAGACATCAAAAATATCAGGAATATTGTAAAAAACTGAAAACTTGTACACCAGAAGAGAGTGGCTTATGGTATTATGAAGACCATCAGTGCTCGATTTGTTTAGAGGAATCAATTGAATTTCCAGCAAAACTGTCATGCAAACATTTTTTTTGTAGACAGACGTGTTTGGAAAGAATTTTGGAATCGAACGATGTTAGATGTCCGATATGTAGACGTTCCATTGATTATTACAAATTTTATAATCATATAGAACATAAAGTAAAAACTTTTAATATTTATAATAATCAGGTCATCAACGAGGACAATAATGATGCGGACATTGTAATTTTAAATCGTGATAACAATGACATAAGTCAACCTATTAATATTGACAGTGATAGTGATATGTTTGAAGAAGAACAGGAAGTTTTTTCTTAAAAAAGTACGTATAATTTTTATATACTAAAATATTATATTATTTGTAAAAATAAAAGATACTTATTAGACCTGTCCAAAAAAAAAGAATTTTTTTTTTTGTACCCTCCTGAGGTCTAAATTTGTTCTTTTTGATGACACAAAAAAAAAAATAAAAAAATTTTTTTAGATTTTTTTAGCCTGCTCATCGGGTTTTGTATTTCCATTTGATTAACACGCGCGCGTATGGCTGTATATCTTTGACTTTGCATAACTCAGTCAGTTTTAATCCAGAAGTTGATATAGTCTGTTTTTAGCTCATGAAAATACCTTTAAATTGTCACTGTACATTTTTTTGTACTGTTAATAGTTTTGTTTCAAGAAAACCTCAAAAATCATGACTTTATAGGTATATGCAATTTAACTTGTAAACGTATTTTATTATTATTATTAGTAGGGTAAGTATTATTATTCGAAAGTATAAAATTAGTGAGCTTGATAAAGAAAAAAATTTTTATGTTAAATAAAATATGTTTAGCAGTTAAATTGCAAATCATGATTTTCAAGCTTTTGACGAAAAACAGTACAAAAATGTACAGTGACAATTTGAAGGTATTTTCAAATTTTAATCAACTCCCTAAACCCAATGCAAAGTCAAAGATATACAGCCATACGCGCGTGTTAATCAAATGGGAAATACAAAACCCGATGAGCAGGCTCAAAAATCCTAAAAAAATATTTTTGTGTCATCATAAAGAACAAATTTAGACCTCAGGAGGGTACAAAAAAAAAAATTCTTTTTTTTTGGACAGGTCTAATACTTATGTATAAAATTTTTTTTGTGTTACAGCTGTCAATCATGATGTGTCAACATAGAGGCTCATGTTTTGGAAATCATTAATAATAATAAAAAATTAATATTTTATAACAATCAGGAAAAAAAAAATATTAAATAACTATTGAAGGTCAAGGATCATGTTTCAAATATAATAATCCTATCATTGAGGAATTTACTCATTGTATAAAATAAAAATAAAATAAAAAAAAAACAATTTGTTATTTTATTATTTATAATATTTTATTTTTTTAAAATTATTTACTGACGTCCTATAGATACCACTTCCCCGCTTTTGATGATCTCGACGCATCGTTCTCCTTCTTCTCGTATCCTCTATACATTATATACATATATAATGAGAATATACATTCAAAATATTATGAACATATATATTTACCTACATAAAAATATAAATATTTTATTATTTAATATACATATATAATATACATATATATATATATATTTGTTCATAGGTCGCTGGTTCGAATCCAGCTCGGAAATTTTTTTTTTTTTTTTTTTAAATTTATAATATACTGATACAACATAAAATTCTTCTATACCGACTGATAATAAAAATCAATTATACTATTTTACCATCCCTGTTTTACTGATCAGGTTGCAGTCCACTGTCCCCTCCGATCTACGTTTCCCCTTACCATTCGCGTATCTACAACTCTGGTAGAGACACTACTAATATTTATTTACTTAAAGTTCAGCAGCAACTTCTTCCATACTAGCAGGAGCTAGAATACTTGTAACCAGTTTTGTTTACTCGGTTCTTCCACACTTTATTTTTTCAACAACTTTTGAATCTTTAAAACAAGATTTAAAAAAAAGTGCTTGATGATTAAAAAAAGTAAATGGTGAATTGTGTTCAACTAGTTTCATCACTATTTTAAGTTCAATACGTTTAACTTCCATATCAATCGTTGCTTGAGGATTCATTTGAAATGATTTGTCAATTGTTATAACATTTTTTTGAAATGTTATAATTTTTTTTATGTTTTTCGGTCAATTCATGACGAGCATTATGGTAAGTGCTCCTAGATAATATTGATTTACACAATTTACAAAAAGGTTTATCAGATTTATCAACATCAAGCCAAGTGTAAATATTTTTTCTCTTACACTCATCAATTATTATATTTCTTCCCGATCAGCAAAAATCGACTTTAAAAACGCTTTTAATACGTTTCCAAGAACTTTAGATATGTATTTGAAAAGTATTTCAATTGCTTGGCAAAGCGTTAAAACTGGACAATAGTCGATGTTTGAAGCGTTTTTGATATGTATCTACAATATATTCCGATTTGTTTCTAAAACATGTAAATGGGATGTTGATAAAGCGTATCGTAAAAATGTTTTCAAGATGTAGCGTTTAACATAGTCACATATAATAATATAGATATACTGGTGGCCTTATGTGACATCGGTCACTGATGTATGTGTGTAATGTGTGGATGTTTGTATGTAGAGGAGAGAGGAGAGTAACATGGCGACGGAGAGACTGTCTAAAGGGACGGTGCTGTTTTTTTCCATGCTGCCGTCACTTGTGTAACTACCGGCGTGCCGGCAAGTAACAATCAATCATAAGTACAATTAAATTTACAAATAAAATAAAATCAAAGAACAACGTGGTTGAGTAAAATTAAATATACATTGTACGTACAATTTCTCAATTAACCTGAAGGTTATTGTATCAATCAATATTATTACAACAACAACAAAACAACAATTATATTTTAAATTGTCCGAGTGGAAATTATCTGAACAACATTATTGGCATTCAGGACGGCGTCCATTCGGTAAAAATTCACCGCCAATATTTTGTTCATACCAACAACATCAACACAGTATTTGGAACAATCTGGTATATTTGGTAACTGGCTTTAAAATAAAGGCTTTAATATAAAATATAATATAAAATAAATAATATAAAATAAAATATAAAATAAAAAAATATATAAATAAATAATAATAAATAATATAAAATAAAAAAATATAATATAAAATAAAATATAATATAAAATAAAGGCTTTAATTCGTCATCATTGGGTCTGATCAACCCGGACAGCATCATCATTCTTGTCAACACCATCATCCAGAGCAACACGTAAAACAAGGTTGTAAAATAATTGTATGAATAGTGTGTGCGTGTGTGTGAGCATGTGTGCGAATAGGGTCACCAAATTAATTTAATAAAATTACAACAATACGTGATTAGTATAATATAAATTGTTGTGCTATTATTATTTAAAATACCTAGACATTTTCAGGTTAAATTTGATAAATTTGTTTGTTAATTTTTTTTTAAAACAATCTTCATAATATCACATAAATTTAAAATAATAAAAAATAAAAATTTAGAATATTACAAAGATATTTTTTGAATGCACAAAATTATGGTATTTGTAAAACGTTATAAAAGTCATTCAAGTTTAAAAATAATTAAAAGAAAAATTAACGAAAAAAAAAATATTAAATCCAATCCTTTTTTTTAAATTGTAATTCACGGTGATGGAAAGAATGATGAATTTTGTATTGAGAATTGATGATGATGTACGGACTCGAACCTGTGCACCCATCATCTGCAGTCCAGCCCAGTATCCCCTGAGCCACGGTCGGTTGCAAATGTTTTATGAAAAAGTTGTTATGAGTGTGATGTCTTTCTTTCGACCAATTTTTTTTTTCATTTTACTTATTATTTGTCAAAAAAATAAAAATAAAAATTCATAGCGGTTTCGATAAAGTCTATTGGATTTTATTGTGAATAAAACGTTCTTTAAATTATATATGTTTAAGTAAATATCAATAATATACAATAATGCACTGTATGCGTATCATAAACGTTTTTTCAAAACGTATTTGAAATATTAATGCAGAGGCGTTTTTGAAACATTGTAATCACGTTTCATGTGTTGAATTGTGTGGCCACTAGAAGGCGCTGAATGAGCAATTTGTAGACTGTTTTGTCTATTTTTTTTTGACGTTGACGCACACATTTTCATCTTTTTTAATTATGGCAATTATTTTTTCAAATCTTTTAAGTAGATTATTAAGAAAAAAAATTGTTTCAATCTGATAAAACATTTTCAAGGGTATCTTTTTCTTTTTCTTGAACTACAGTTTATTCAGTTAAATTGAATTTATATTACGTGTATTATTAGTTCATCTATTTGTTTTGTGTATTTATTCACTTATTTATTTAGGTAATTGTAAATTTATTCATCCATATTTTTTTAATTAAATTGGGATAAAATTTTAATACAAATTCTCTGAAAAAAAAAAGAAAATAAAATAATTTTCCAAGCCGCTTTTGAACCCGGGCTATTTAAACGGTGAACCAGTGCTTTACCCCGGACTCACCGATCTCATTATAATATTCCATAAAAATGTCAGTAAGAATATAACTTTTTTAATATTATCTTCTTTTAGTTTTAATCATACTTCTGGCAACAGTTGTCATACAAATTGATAATAAGAAGGATCACTCTTAATTTTTTAATATGAATTAAAACTAAAGAAACGATGAAATCAATAAAGTTGTATTGTTATATAAATTTTTATCAAGACGTATCATAAAATTTATGGCTTTAGGGTTAATCACCGGCTCATCAACCGAGTAGCTCAGTATTAAAAATCCCCCGCAAGTTCTCCTTCAAACACAACATTTGAGTATAGAAGGACATGGTGAAAAGAATAGAATAGGAAAGGAATAGAGTTATTTTTTTTATATCGAATAAAATATTTTCAAAGAAAAAAAAATCATAAATGACTGATACTAGGATCTTTGCATGAAAGTCGGTAAGACTGACCAATCATCTCAATTTTTCAATAAAAATCTATGACATTTTCCCTATTCTGAATTTTTAATGTCCGAGTTTTTGTTACTGTGATTTTTTATAACATGAATATTTAGATAAATGATATCTGTTAAAATTATTAAAAAAATATTATGTTATAACTCACGGAAAAATTTTGTTCAACTACACATCTTTAATGTCACAGACATTTTAATTTTATTTGAAAAAAAATAGTCTTGAGGATTAAAAATCCCCTGCTGGTTCTGCTTTGAACAGAACATTTTAACATTAGAAGGACATGTTGAAAGTAATAGAATAGAAAAGGAATAGAGTTTTCTTTTTTTTTAGAATAAAATTGTTCCTGTGATTTTTTCTAACATGAATACTTAGATAAATAATAATTATTAAAATTATTATAATGAATTCTATGTTATAACTGAATGAACAATATTATCTAACCACACACCTTTAACGTCATAGATATTTTAATGTTATTAAAAAAAAAAATTTCTCCGGGACTATAGATCTCCTGCAGGTTCTTTTTCGAACACATTGTTCGAGTATAGAAGGACACAGTAAAAGAAACAGAATAAGAAAAGAAGACTAGGTACATTTTCGACATTCAAAATATTTTGTGTAAGTCTTTAAACAATTTTTTTTTTATTTTTTCATTTATTTTTATATCACAGTGTGATTGTCTAAATTTCAATATTAAAAATGTTTTTTAAAGTCAATTGATTGTTTGATAAGTAAATATTTATTTATAATATTGAGAATAATTTTAACTTATCAACTACAAAACTAATGTAATGGAATAGACGCCTTCACACATATACAACTTCATAGTATTCTCTTATAGTCATTACCCAACTGTCTTGAAGATTGACCTGAAAAATAAATTTTGTGTTATTGTTATTATGACTGTTTATTATCGTCATTTCTTCTCAAAAATATACTTACAGAATTTTTTTTTTCAACAAAATCCAAGAGGATAGCATGCGAAAGAGTCGGTTTCTGCGATAGGTAGTAATAAGACTTTGTCAAGTAAGTCGCTTAGTTTATATTTAACTGGGCGAGGGGACAGATGACTAACACAGTAAATACCAAATTTAGATAAACGATATGGCTTATCATACACATCAGTGTATTTCTGAAATCGTTTCCCAATTACCCATATTTCTTCTTGTGATTGAACAAAGTTGCTGATGACGATGACCATCGAGTTTAAAAGCAAAACTGAGTTGTTCTTGCTGTCATGTAATAATACTGTATTTTTCCATTAAAGTCGATGATATTGAGAACCAGAAACTTCACAAGTTGGACCATGATAGTGTATAGACTATAGATGTCGTGATCATTCAGCAAAAATCATTCATCGAATCTTCGCAACTAGAATTACTAAGCTCGACCACACTGCAAGCCTTGTTATTATAATTTAAATCCTGACTAATATCAAGACGATTTTCATTACTAATTTCAT
This sequence comes from Aphidius gifuensis, assembly GCF_014905175.1. Classification (NCBI taxonomy): domain Eukaryota; kingdom Metazoa; phylum Arthropoda; class Insecta; order Hymenoptera; family Braconidae; genus Aphidius; species Aphidius gifuensis. The sequence goes on along the minus strand of NC_057789.1, from coordinate 12,021,501 downwards.
TATTGTCACTAATCTCATCACTAATAATGTTATCACTAGAACTGGAGGATTCACTTAAGAAACTCTTAAATTCTTGCTCAATAGTTTTTTTAATAAATGCATACTTTTGTGATCTTTTCCATGATCTCACTCGGATTGGCAGTGACATAGTTAACAGTGTTATAATAATTAATACAAAAGTTAGTGTTAAAGAGATACAAATATCAATATTGGAAATTATATAATTAGATATTTAATTTTAACTATAAAATATTACACTGCAGTCTTCAGTGAATAGAGAACTAAAAAGGACAGTTGTCATCGATCTTCCGAATATTTGATTGGTTATTTTGTTTTCTCCGTCACTTTCATGTCATTTGTCATTTTTTCTTTGTCTGTTGTTAATGAAATATAAATAAACAAATTTTCTTTCTCAGTCACTCTTACACAAATTTTTTTTTTTCGTCGTCAGGGAAATCAATAAATTACTTCATTTATATATTTTGAAATCAAGATTCGTTATTTTAGTATTTGACAGATTTCTGCTTCAATTAAAATAAGTATTTATGTTATAACTTTTAATTATTTTTTTTTCTGATAATTAATATAGGTATATATATAATACGTATGGGGTAAGCAATACGTATGAGGCAAGTTATACGTATGAGGCAAGTGATAAGTACGGCGTAAGTAATACGTATGGGGTAAGCAATACGTATGAGGCAAGCCATACGTATGGGGTAACGAATACGTATGAAGTAAGCAATACGTATGAGGCAAGTAATACGTATGAAGCAAATAATACGTATGGGGTAAGCAATACGTATGAGGCAAGTAATACGTATGGGGTACCGAATACGTATGAGGCAAGTATGGGGTAACGAATACGCATAATGCAAGTAATACGTATGGGGTAACCAATACGTATGAGGCAAGTAATACGTATATGGGGTAAGCAATACGTATGAGGCAAGTTATACGTATGGGGCAAGTAATACGTATGGTGTAAGTAATACATATGGAGTAGGTAATACGTATAAGGCAAGTAATGCGTATGGGGTAAGCAATACGTATGAGGCAAGTAATACATATGGGGTAAGCAGTACGTATGAGGCAAGTCATACGTATGGGGTAACCAATATGTATGAGGCAAGTAATACATATGGAAAGAGTGTGATTGTAATAATTATTTTCGAAAAACTATTTTTTCATTGTTATTAGAGAAACAGGCGCGCATAGCGCCAAGTAATTCTCGTTATAAAAAAAAAATGCCTGTAATATATTTTAATAAATTTAATGTTAAATCCACCTTTGTTCACGAATTCAAATTAGAGTTGACGAAAGTAGAAAAAATTTTAATTATATTTAGATGAATCCAATGGTGGATCTACTCTTGTTCACGAAGACCAATAGTTATGAAGAAAGAATCAATTTTTTTCGTAAATATTTATCTGGCTTAAGTGATCATTTATGTCTGTCCACATGGTCCTGATAAATCATACAGAAAAAAAAATATGCTTCTAATATATGTTTAAAAATTGAATGATGGATCTACCTTTGTTTACGGAGTCTTATTATTATTAATAGCAAAATTATATATTTTTGCAAATTTTTATTTGGATCGAGTGATGATTCACTTATATGCATAAGGCCCAGATAAAATAAAAAAATTCTCCTGTTATATTTTGATGAATCCAATGTTGGATCCATTTATGTTCACATGGTCCTGATGAAATATACAGAAAGAAAAAATATGCTTCTAATATATTTTCGGAAATCCAATGATAGATCCACCTTTGTTCACGGAGTCCAATAATTACCAATAAAGAAATTATATTTTTTTTGTGAATATTCATCTGGATCGAGTGATGATTCACTTATATGCACGAGGTCCAGATAAAATATACAGAAGAAAATGCTACTCATATATCTTGATAAATCAATCCTTGTTCACGAGGTCTAGATAAAATATACCAAAAAGAAAAAAATTTTTTAATATATATTAATAAATCGATTGATGGTTCCGCCATTGTCCACGAGGTCCAGATAAAATATACAGAAAAAAAAAATGCCTTTGATATATTTTAAGAAATCCAATGATGGATCCACCTCTGCTTACAAAATTAAATTGGAATAGACAAAAAAAAAAAAAAGCTTTAAATATATTTTAAAGAATCTAATGATGGATCCACTTTTGTTCATGAGAATTAATATTTATAAATAAAGAATAACTTTTTTTTTGTAAATATTTGTCTAAATCCAGTGATCATTCATGTCTGTCTATGAGGTCCAGATAAAATATACAGAAAAAAAGTTCTCCTGTTATATTTTAATGAATCCAATGTTGTAAAATAATAATAATAATAATAATAATAATAACTCCTTTTATTCACCCAACTGGTTTAGTAACCAAATTACAGGATCCAAAATATCAAAATACATGATTAATTAATTACAGTAATATCAAGTAGCATCAAGTTAATTACAATTATAAATTTAACTTGTTGTAAAAAATAATGAACATAACATTTATAATTTAGTTGGCTTGGTTAATGATAGCATATTTAAATTTAAGTTCTGATGTGCATTGAATAGTACATCAGCCGATTACATTAGTGCAATTGATGATTTACATTGTGAATACATAAAAAATGCAAAGGGTTTTAATAGAAGGGAGTTATCATCTGTCTCATCCGCTGTCTCCCTGACACCAAAATATTATCAATGCTATTTAGCATCTTAGAACAATCAATAAAACCATTAATTAAATTTAAGCAGACAGTAGACAACACCAGATTCCTCCTCCCTTCCATTAGTACAAATCCAACTTCTTTACACATTTCCATGTTATCATAGCCTCTTCATTTTTTTTTTTTTTTTTTATCATATATTTTGTAGTACACGAATACCATGAAGACTATTAACCAACTCATTAAACGACACTTTATCAAAGGCCCCTGAAAAGTCTGTATATATAACATCAACCCGACACCCACACTCAAAACCACTGATTATATATTCTTTTAATATTGCTAAATTAGTAACTGTTGATTTTTTTTGTACAAAATCAAGCTGTTGACTTGATACAAATGATTTAAAATATGAGTATAAGATCAAGTACATACACCCCCCAAAGACCCCCGACAAAGCAGAAAATACAGTGATAGGTCCTGAATTTTTAACATCATCTTTTCCGCCAACACCTTTATAAATGGGTGTAACCCCTGAAACTTTAAAGTATTCAGGGAATACCCCACTCCTGAGTATACAATCAAATAATATTTTTAATTGATATAACAATTCTTTTTTACAATATTTTATAACTATAATGTTTGGTTGTTTGTTTAATGCTAAATAAAAATAATTTGAAGTTGTGCTTGACAAAAACGAGTTATCTAAGATAGCAACAGGTTTAGCATAACCTATGCTCGTGGTTGACCCTGGTGAACTTGATGAATGACATATGTACCATTTTTCTCCTTGATGAAAATGTTCTTTTCTCCCTTCTTTAACCTTTGTGACAATAGCTCCTTCATTTTGGCAAACTGTTGCCTTTGATACCTCGTACGATTTTGGGCCACATAAACAAGTTGATCCAAAGTTATCTTTTTTTCTTTTAATAATTTCCTGATCTTATGCAATAACAGTTTAGCAATGACATCATTAGAAAATTGATTTAAAATAGGTTTTGGTTGATACTATGCTCTACAAATCTACCAAGTCTGGAATATGTGTATGATTCAAGTTGAGCCTTTTTACCAACGAGCTCCATTGAAGTGTCAATCAACTCACTTATAACTTTAAAGTCTCTATTTAAAAGAGACACAACCTTACTTTGTCCAACTAACAAAGATCCATCTTGACCAAATGTAACTGATACTGTATTACGAATTCCATCATCAACATCTTCACCCAATCCATATAAAATTAAATTCTTACTTCTCACTTGTTGTTCATGGACTTCACTAATACAATTCTGCATAATGCTATCATTACATAATACATTAATTCCAATACTGTCATCAACAACACTTTGTATAACTTGCAATGACTCATCTATACGTGTTACATCAGCCTTAATATCAGCAATTGCATTTTTGTTTACCATGACATCCCCTTTTTTTGCTGAGATAACGCCTGCTAACTTATTAATACACGATTCAATGGCACTAATACTTTGAACCACATTACTCTGTTCAAACACATCAGCCACTACTAATCTAATATCTGCCAGATCGAAATTTTTTTCATCATTTTTATCAGGTTTACCCTTTGTACCAGACTTTTCAGCATCATCATCAGCATATAACAGATCACTTATAATTGGATTAACTTTATTTGGTGATATCAGATCACTTACAATTGGATTAACTTTATCTGGTGTCGAAAATACATCAATACTATTATCTGATTCACCACCTTGATCATGATCATGAGGCGTCAATGCTTTTCTCAGCGACCTTGATTTGCCACAGCATGCATCAAATGTTCCAGGTGGCATATTAATTGCCTGAACAGCACATAGTTTCTTATGATAAGATCGACCACAAGTGCAAGTTGTGATATCACTCGGCTTAATCCCAATTTTGCATACACCACACAGAGTCTTACTCATTTTATTTATATTGTCTATATATATGCCTTTTCATAAACAACACTGTCAATCAGTCCACCTGAAGTTGGCTATACAACATATACAGTATAGCCAACCTTAACTTAGTAAAAATTGTCAATTCCTAACTAATATTTAAGCCAAATCTTCAACGAGCTGGGTAGCAACACAGGGATACTCCCAAATCAAACCCACGCTACCAATACTGATAAATGTTTTCTCACAGATAGCAAACTAATACTTATAAATGCAGCCACATACAAACACCAAATCCAAACCCAATTTAATCACCACAATTTATGATTAATAAAAATGCAAGTCATGTGATCCCAGAGACTCTGACGGAAAATATATTTTCATAAGTTCAATTCACTTAAATATTTTATGTAGATAATAATTAATAACTAGGTTAGATCACCATCATTTAACATGTGCTCAGACACCCATTTTATAATCCACAATTGTTCACTCAAAAATACCGCAATAAGTATTAATTAACAAAATAATTATTCAAAACAAGTCAAACTATCAATTAGATATGAAGTATGCACTTAATATAGATAATTAATTGAATCATTTAAACAAAAAGACGGAGCTATGAAATGTTAGACAACCGTTCATAGCGCCGCCTACCGGAAAATTTAAAAAAAAAAAATAATAAAAAAAAAAGAAATTTAAAAAAAAAAATTTTAAAAAAATTTATTTTGAAATTTTAAAATTTTAAAAAATAATAAAAAATAAAGAAATTATTTTTAAGTGGAGAAATGGCGGAGAAAGTTAGATAAAAGTCGGAGATTCAGTAGAAAAAAGTTTGCGTTAATTTCAGGTTGGAGAAATTTCCCAATTGTTTTTCCAACTATGGGTTATTTTCGTAGAAAGATCGAGAAATGGCGGAGAAAGTTAGACAAAAGTCAGAGAAATATTTCTATTAAGGTATTGTTGAGCTTGTCGTTGTTGTTGTTGTTCAACGACTTGAAGATCGGCTCGTTGACGACGTATCGCAACTTCGTAAGCATCAAAATCCAACCGTTTCATTACTTGCAATGGATTTTATTATTGGCGATTTTCAACGTTGACAATAATACGATCTAAAACATCATTTAAATAGAAAATGAATTTAATTATCAATGTAACGTGTATTCATCAATTTGATTTGTCGAATTTTAATATTCTCGCGATGTTTAGGATTTGATGGTACAACTTTAAGTCTTTTAAAATCACGTTGGAAAACAAGATCATCATGATATTCTCATACAAAACTACAAGCAACGCTGAGAAAACGAGTGCTGCTAATTGATTCATCATCTAGCTTGTTCCATAACCTATGAATATCACCAATAGAAATCATTGTTGTTGATATCTTTGGTGACATGAATATGTTCCGTTTCACTCGCTTATCATTACAAACGTGTATTTAACTTTCTCGGTGGAAATACAATTACATCCAATGATTTTCCTATAGTGGAAGAAGAAGAAAATAAAATAATTAATGATTTTTTCTTTTCAAAATAAAATTTTTATCTATGTGTAATTGTTTTACTATGAAATATCTATTAAAAGCATTGGCCTGAGAATCTTTTTTTAGTTTTTTAGTTTTTTTTTAGTTTTTTTGAAAAACTATTATTGTATTTTTCTTTATATTCAGTGACTTTCTCTTTATATTCAGTGATTTTTCTTTGATATTTTCTCATATTTTTCTATATTTCCCTTTATATTCATTGATATTTTCCTGATATTTTTGTATAATTATCGTATTTTTTTTTCATATTCAATGACTTTTTCTTTATATTTACTGATATTTTCCATATTTATCGTATTTAGATTAAGGGTATAACAAATTCTCGTTGCTTTAAAGGCCTAGCCACAAAATCATTGGTCAACTCTTTATTGACAAGAATTTATTGTTATGATTTCGAGCTATCGAATTACGATTTTGGGTATAATTGTTATTATTATATTTCTCATATTTTAGTTTTTGGTTCGAAAGTTTGGCCTAAAAATTACCGACTTAGAAAAAATTTTTGAATTTTGAAAAAAAAGCTGGGCGCCTGTATAAGAGTACTGTTTGAGATTAATGGGATTCAACAAGTCACACGTACACGCACACACACACAAGCACACTCAAGCTAGAATCACGCACACGTTTTTCCCTTAGTCTTGTACAGTCGTAGTAAGAACACAGTCTAGCACACATTCAGTTTTTCATTTAGTTCAAATAATTAGTCTACATAAATTAATATACACAAAATACACATAATAAATTATCGAGTACACATAGTTTACTATTTTACAACACACAGAACACAACAAGAATTGTGATTGATAAATTAATACAATTTATAGTGTCACAGTGCCGGGTTGTGGTTAGTTTCCTATCAGAACATTTTAGAACACAAAAATTGAATAGAACTGTAACTTATTAATATAGCCATCCGAAAATCTCTTAAATAAAAGTTTAAGATAAAAATAAACAATTTAGTTCACAAACAAGTACATAGATACGTTTTCAGCTAAATTTGAAGAAATTTGTAACACACTTTTTGAAAAAACTTGTTTCGAAATTTGTAGCGATATTTATCACCGACCCTAAAAACCCATCTTATTTTATTTGTTAGTTTTTCCGTCGGTTATGTTATTTAATTATTCATTTTATTTTGTATTCAAATCTCCAGCATAAAGCGGAGAATATTTATTTAAGACAATATACCAGTAAATTTTATAGAATTTTTGTGCACGTAGTTTTTGAAAAAATTTGTTTTGAAATTTGTAATTTATTTGTTATTATGGTATTGCAAAATCGCGTATCATGTCGCCTCAACAAAACATTCGATGTTAATAACCACTAGTGAAAGAAGTTATTTGATTATTATTTTTAATTAAAAAAAAAAAAGTAGAGCAATAAATCAAGCAAATATTATATTTACTTGGAAAAAAAAATATAACAATATGAGTAAGAAGAAAAGTCGAAATATTATTTGAGACAGATAAAAAAAAATACAACACTTTGAAATATCGTAGCCGGATTATTTATTAGACAATCAATATTGCCCTGTAAAATAATCCCACTAGATATGTTTTTTAATTAACCCTGTTTATCCTGCCCAGTGAAGGAACATTAGAAAGGTAGGGGATAATAATTACGTAATGTAGGGAGAGGTAAAAAGGAACCTGAAAAATACGCGAAGAAAACGACACAATAATACAATAAAAAAAAATAACTTTAGTTAACACTTGTAAATTTCGGTAAAATAAGAGCACAATTTATTTGTAATAAACCCACAAAATATTACACAAGAATGTGACACAAAATAATTATTAAAATAATTAAACCAGTTAACTACGTATGTGCGCGTCGCGTCGAAAAGAGAGAATTAAGCCATGCGGTCGTAGTGGAGTCAGAGACTAAACTTTGCAACAATTGCGAGTACCGAACAATAATTATTTTTATGACGGCTGAATGATTGACGACGGGATTGAGAAGCAATCCAGTCGATTGGATAAATAGATCACTGACTCTACATTAACACTACGATGATGCTTGGCTTTTACAGTAACAATTAATTTTACACTAGTTACAAATTCGATGAGCAAACACTGAATTAAAATTTATTATAGGAAAAGGTACTTACATTGGCTGTCGAAATATTAGTTTAGTGCTCTAGCGACGGCGTGTACCTTGAACGTTGTATGAACCTCGGTTCTTCAATTGACAGGTGGCAATAATTATTTTATTGGTAATATAATGAATATTATGTTGAATTATGTACGAAATTGTACTGGTAATGTAACAACTTCTTGAACAGTTACTGAATATATATATATTTTAATAAATATATATATATATATATATATATATTGTCGTATGGTGACACTGACTTTACACTGGTATGCTATGAGAGGAACGCTTTTTGTGGCGTATTCCGTAGTAGCGTCAATCTTTGACCATGTGGTCGCAACTTGTACAATGAAATATTGACGTATTTTTCGTCAAACAAATATAATTATTTAATATAAAAACTGTATTTATTTTATCCACTGTTTAATTTATTAATTGGTTTAATATTATAGATGCTTTAAACTTTATTTTATGCAAGCAAGAGAACTTTCAGACCATGTGGTCGTAATTTGTACAATAAAATATTTAATTATTTTTACCAAATAATATATTTATTTAATACAACGAATTGTAGTTTATTTTATTCACTATTTAATTGATTTAAGCAAGTTAAGATAATAAATGCTTTAAAGATTATTTCACACGAGCAAGAGAAAGATTTTCAGACCATGCGGTCACAAGATTTTACAAGTTAAGATTGCAAATGATTTTATGGCTTTAAATTAATAAATTAAATAACCAAACGTTATTTAATTATTATTGAAACAATAAATTAATTTAATAATCAATAAAATAATGAATAAATGTAACTTACAATTTGTGGTGATTTATAGAAAAATATTCTAAGTTCTTAAACTTAAAATGCGTTGAGGCCAAGTGCCAAGAAAATATTAATGCTGGAAGAGCGACGAACAGGTTGACTTACACCCAAAGTAAGTGAACTTTACCCAGATCCAGGATCTCGGTCGATGACCGTAAATCCTCAGAGTGGGTGATCCTTCGGGGACGTTCGTTTTTCACCATAGTACAGTGTCTATTTTCTTTTTTATAATCCTTATTCTTATTGGTCGGAAAATCGTGATTTTCCGACGTTATTATAATTATTTCTAGTTCCTTATTATGACATGAGTGGTAATTAAGGAATCCTTGTAATTTTAGGATTCTGTCGATATCACTCGATATAATTTAATTTGAAAATTGGTGGTTTGGCCGCTTGGCACAGTGCCGGCTCGAGAGATTTATTGAGGTGCAATGCCTCTAGCTCCCTGTGTAGTGTTTCTACAATCAGTAAGATGGAGTTAGGGGCATTGAAATACACCCTCAACATTTATTATTAACATAAAAATTAAAAAGTTCATGCGCCTACCGCAGGACATTACAACTTGTTAATTATGAAACTATTAGTAATTTTTATTGAATTTTCCGAAGTGTTCAACAATAATTTTAAGACTAGAACCTAGAGATGGAGATCTAACATCTATTTTTTTTTTGTTTTCATAATGCTACTTAAATATTATTTTTGAATGACAAAAAAAAACAGTATATCAAAGAAACTTTATCATACGATATAATATTTGTGTTTCTAAAGAAAAATATGTGAAAAATTATTGCTTAAGAGTGTAAAACAATATTATTGTCATGGCATGGAGTATTAGCACGTATAATTTGATGCTGGATTAATATTTTTATTCGAAAAAAAAATTACACAAAACATTCTAATGATAAAAATTAAGAAGTATTTCCGCTAAAAAGTATTTATAACTCATATGTATACGTGCAAGTTTAATTGATATTTTATTTTTCTTGTTATTTTGTAATACTTCATTATTATTTTCATTTAAAAACAACAATCAAGCTATATTACTCTAAGAGAGAATGTAAAAAAACATCAATATTCTGTTCGGCTCCATGATCTTACAGATGACAAAAAAATCACCCTGTATACGTTTTGTGATCACCAGAAGGTGAAAACGGATTTTATACGTGTTTTGTATTAAAAAATGTTGTTATTTTCTGGTTCACCAGAATGTCTGAATGCAGATATTTAGTTATGTGTTAAGATCTTTCGTTCAAACTCAAAACTTTTGTATGATTTAAAGTATCTATCTGAGGTATGCTTTATAATTCACGAAAGTACCATAGCAACCAAAAAATCAGTATCAAATTGAACCTATCTTAATTACATGAGTTTGATTCGAATAAGACTTTCAATAGAATACAAATATAGAAAATATGTGGCATTCCAAGTGAAATGTTGGTTATTTTGCGTCGACCCTCAAATTTTTCTAATGTATTTTTTCGAGTTTACTTGACGAAAAATGAAGCCTAATTTTTTCGAGATTTTCCTAATTAGTGCTGTTGGTACGATTCAACCTATCTCAAAACATACCTTATTTTAATGAAAAATTTATCTTCTCATAGATTCCTAAAATGAAAGTCAAGTAAATGAAAATGAGACCACGATTTCGTTTAATTTTTTGAATTTAAAAGATTTTGAAATTTCGAAAAATTGAAAAATTCAAAAGTTTTTATATTGTTTTGAACTTAAAATAAAAAGTTAAAATGATGTCGTATTTCTTTGAATTTTCATTCTCAACACTCAAGATTCAGAAAATAACTTCATTCTAGCCAAAACCAGAGTTATCGTAAACGTTTCTTGTGAAATATCGTAGCCGGATCATTTATTAGACAATCAGTATTGCCCATTTAAAATAATCCAACTTGATATGTAATTAATTTAACCCTGTTTTTCCCGCAACGGCGCATAAGAAGGGTAGAGACGAAATTGCGTAATGTAAAGGAGAAAAAGGAACCTGAAAAATACGCGAAAATATAACACAATAATACAATAGAAATAATTTCAAATAACACTTGTAAAATTCGGTAAAAATCGGATACGTAATTTATTTGTAAATTACGCTGTTGCTATTACATGAAAATGCGATACAAAAACAATTATTAAATATGTAACCCAATTAAATTTTACCGCTGCCGTAAGTCGAAAAGAGAGAGAACCTAAAGCCATGCGCTTTATAATTAAATTATGACGGCCGAAGCGACGGGATTGAGAAGCAATCCAGTCGATTAATTAAGCAAGTCACTGACTCTACATTGACGCTACGATGACGCTTGGCTTTTACAATATTAATATTTTTACACTTGTCATAAATTCACTGAACAAACACTGAATAAACTTTATTTAAAGGAAGGTACTTACATTGATTGTCGGTGATTTAATCTAGCAATCTAGTGACGGCGTGTACCTTGGCTTGGCTTTGGAGACGCTCGCAAAATTGACAGGTTGGCTTGGTTACAGTATCACCAGTAATGATGTACAAAATATATATAAATATATATATATATATTTTATTTAAATGTGGTACAATGTAATTATACAAGTTGGTTGTATGTGATCGACGATTAAATTATGTCAAATTGTAGACATAAACGTAGCACTGACTTTACAATGAAATCACAGTAAATGTTACTTTTATTTGAATTTAAAATAAAATTATTATACGAGACTTTTTCACTGTACTTTATAAATTGTATTCAATATTGAAGGTTGACCACGAGGTCGTAAATTTGTATAATTAAGTATTTAAATTATTTTAAATAAATAACTGATTATTTATTATCGCAAAAATGTAATTTATTCTCTTCAATATTTATTTGATTAGACAATGCAACACAATGCGTGCTTTAAATTTAATTTACTCAAGCAAGAAAATTTTGGACCCTGCGGTCGTAATTTATTTCAAGTTAAATTTGTAAGTGGTTTAATGAATTTAAATTACTGATTTAAGTAACCAAATGTTACTTAAATATTATTGAAACAATAAATTGATAAAATAATCAATAAGATATTGAATAAGTATAACTTACAGTTGTGCTGATTTGTAGAAAATATTCTAAGTTTTCAGAGCAATTAAAATGCGACGAGGCAAAGTGCCTATGCTAGTTAGAGCTGGAAGAGCTGGTGTAGGTCAAGGAACTAACTCTGACCGAGTGACCGAGATCTAGCGATCAATCTCGCTCGATGCCCTCAGAACATAAGGGTAGGTGGGGATCCTTCGGGGATGTTCGGTTTTCCTCCTTGGTCCAGTTCCACTTTCCTTATGTCGACTATTTCTTATTGGTTGAGGAAAATCTTAGGATTTTCCAACCTTAATTAAAATTATTTCTAATTGTCTAATTATGACATGAGTGGTACCGAGAGAATCCCTATATCTTTAGGATTCTGTCGATATCACTCATTATATTAATTTATATTTAATTTTCCAAAATGAAATTGGCGGTAGATGCGCTTGGCAATAGTGCCGGCTCAAGTAGTTTGTTGGGGGTGCAAAACCTCTAGCTCCCTTAAATATCGTAACTTGACGATCTGCAAGATGGAGCTAGGGGTATTAAAAAGTACCCTGAATATTTAGTGTATAATAATAGAAAGAGAAAATAAAAAAGTCTGTGCGGCTTACCGCCGGACATTACACCCCACAGTGAAACCTTTCGTTCAGGGAACGAAGTGTACGTAAACGGAAGGCTAGACGTACTGTTCCGTGATTAATTTACCTATTTTTACCTTAAATTTACATTACAGAAGTTCTTAATATCTATTCGTAGACTCTCGAAGTTCTTGAAGTTGAAGTTCTTGGAGTTTTTTTTTTTGAAGTTGAAGTTCTTGAAGTTGAAGTTCTCGAAGTTTGAAATTCTTGAAGTTGTTTAATGTTTGACGTTCTTGAAGTTTGAAGTTTTAGGCTGGGCTCAGGCTCTTTTTGCAGCCTTGGCCATTCTTTGGGCGTAAAGTTCTTTGAGATCCTTGAAGGTTAAGAATTCTCTAACACAATCTGCACATTTATTTGGGTCGTGTTGTTCCAACAATATCTCAGCGCAGTTTGCACAGCTGAGTGGTAGTTCTGGATCGTCCGACCACATGTGAGGATGGTCTATGTAGGTGTATTCGTTGTGATACTTTATTAGGTCACTTTTGTATGTACATGTCGCACATAATAGTTCTTCTCCCTCTGCTTGATGAATAGTGATTCCGTTGATATAGAGCCCTTTGAGACATAACAGGACCAGCTTCCTTTTGAGCCTTCTTCAACGTTGATTTGCCCCTCTCAATTTTCCTCACTAGTTGTTGGATACCATGTCTAGTGGGCGACCGGGACGGTGTTACCGTCGCTGGTATTGGAAGGTTTTCCCTGATTTTATTTGTTCTTTTGTGGTTGTTAATTCTTGAGGACAATATTTTGTATCATGACCTCTGTTGCATTGTGTGCATTTATCAGTTGAGTCTTGGAATAGTGTTTCCAAGCCTATGTTTTCTTCTGTTTCTACCCAGTCGTCTTCTGCTTCTTTTTCTAATTGTTTTTCCATGAGGGACTTGAGGAGACCTTGGCCTATTCCCCAGCCCTTATCTTCGTATGCACATTGTGCACACCAATTTACTAGGTGGAATTTTGCTATCAGTATTTTGCATCGTCCACAGTAAATATCCACTTGGTCATGGTTATTAGCACATAGCGTTGTGTTATGGGTTACTTCATATATTTCTTCCGATGTAATATCTCGTGCTATGTCATAGCAGCTTACGCAGTAAAAGGTCTCTGCGTATCTATCCTTGCTGCGATATACCACCAAATCTTTGATCCCTGGGCTTGGTTGGATGTCGTCCGCTTCCGCATGCTTTAGTGACCTGACAGCATCGAGGTAATCTCCTTTGGAGAGTACGAGGCGTCGAACTCCTCCCACTTTGGATCTTGTGTCACGGTATATCGACATGTGACGTATTTCGCAGAAATCATGGTGGTGTGGTTGATTGGTTGATAAGCTCACAAAAATTTATAAAAATCTACACAGATTTGCAAAGTTCATTAGTTCACACATTTATTTTTATGTAACATTACCCAAATTATTTCTTAATCGTTAATTTCTAACTATATTTTATTTTAGAAGGATAAGCAACTTATTGTGATTGTTCATCCTTCTATCCTAGGACATATTCATTTGTAATTATTAAAAATTAACCCAGAAAGAAAGGAAGGACTTCCTAATGTTGAATCTTTTTAAATTTATTAATAGTAAAAATTTCTTAAAGTTAATGGTTTCTACTATTAGACGCGCTTATTTGAAAAGAATATAATAATTAAAGATATGAGAAAAAAAAATTTTTTTTTTTTTTTTTTTTAACAATGGGTTTTTTTTTTTTTTTTTTTTTGTTTATACTAATCCTCCTGTCTTCCGCTTGTTTTTCTTAGCAGAAATTTCTTATTCTTCCGCGATACTGGGAAGTTGTACCAGGGTTCATATTTTTTATTGTGAAGGCTATTGGGTTTGTGGAGGTGGACCTTTTCGAGGCTTTGGCAGTTTACTGCAATATGACCAATGTTGCTACATGAATAACATCGGCGACGAGATACAGGTACAGTGGGTTTACACTTGGAGCATTTTTTATCTAATGCTTTCCGCTGTTCCAGAATTTCCTGTTGTTAATAACCTCTGCTTGGCTTTGATCAAGTTTGATTAAAGACCACAAACTTGGACAACAGTTAGTGATGTGATATCCTGATTTGCAGAATTCACAATCTCTGTCGTCTAAATTTTCAAATGTTTACAGCTTATCTTGGATTAACTCTAACTTGATAGTAGCTAATTTGCTGCCAACCAACTTGACATTGTCCTGCAGAGGGTCGTTACCACAGAGTTGACATTGAACTTGTGATTTTTGACCGTTGCTTCTGCTTTCTGATTTAATTAAATTGTAACGAAACTCATCCCCCTGTGAGTGTCGTCTGGTCCCCGACTGGTAAGTTTAATTGAGGCAGTTGGTCATACATTTGTGGATGTTGTTTTCATTTGAATAACATAATCTCTTGGTGTCAGTTCGCGTGGGGGATTTCGATTTGTTGCGGTATTTGATGGGTGTAGCCAGTTCAAATTTGATGCTGGTTCCCAAGGTGTACTAATGAAACGCCGCACTATGATTGTCTTATATTCGTTTAGCAGGTTATCATGAAGGACATATTCCGCTAAACAGTCTTCGCATTCCTCCGCCCGTTTTTCTATTAACAGGGTTTGTTGGCATTTATGGCAGTTTTAATTAAAGTTTCTTTCTAAAGTTAACAGATGAAACCTATGTACAATTTTGTGGAAACGAGATTCTGAATTTCTAAATGTTTTTGCGTAACACGGTACACACAACAATTCTTCCCTCGGGTCGTTTGGTTTCTTTTTAATAATTACTGTGTCTACACCCTCTTTTAATTGTATGCAAGAGGCTGGGCTGATACCATAGAACAAGCTGGCACAACTTGTTCTTCTGGCTAAAACCACTCTTTTCAGCTGGGCAAAAGACCATTCTGTTGAACCCCTACGTAGTTGGCATTTTTGCAGGTTTTCTGCTGCTATTAAATATTGTGGCGCTGCCATTTTTTGATGGTATTATTCTGTAATAGTAGGCAGACATGTGGATTTCTTTCAGCATTTTTACCTACTTGACACGAATTTTCTTACGTAACTCAAATCTAACAGAAAAATTATCGTAGTAGTGGCCTTCCTTGAAGGGGTAATTAATTCATGATTAATTATTCCTTCAATCAAGAAGGTATTTTTCAGACAGAAACATTAAAATTATTTACTCATATGATCTAGGAATAATTGTTTAGGGCGTAAATTATCACAATGAAATTTAAAATAAAAAAGAAATTCTTATTTATTGAAAAAAAAATTGGTGTTCTTAATTGTTATACATCATGGTAAAGTGAGAATATAGGAGGACAACCATCCGGAGTTCCGGCATCATCGGACTTTTGTAGGCACCTAACACTGCAGTGGTGTGTATCGTCCGGACGTTCGTGGAGGAGGAACATCATCGAATAACCAGTTCCCTTCACCAACGCTGTTTTGGCCAGGTTGTGGTGGAACTGTGTTATTGTTTGTTCTAGATGAATTCTTGGTTAATAGAATTCTTCTTCTTTTTCTGAGTGGTCTCCTTGGTGTCGAGGTCCTTGGATCCCAAACGTGTTCACCTAATACGTTGTCGTCATCGGAATATGGCCGATATGGGGCAGAAGCAATTTTTTCCGATGTTTTTTGAAGTTCTAATTCTTTGGTATACGGTATCCATTCGCAAACCCTGGTATTACAGGAGAGAGACCATTCTACCCCCCGTATTCCGTGAGTTTGTCGTTGTGTGAGTAACCATCCCAGAGGTTGATTTTGTTTTCTCATATAGTTCATTTCTATTGATTCGTCCATGAGCGATCCGGGTTTGGAATCCTCCGGTGATAGATCTTTATTTACGATATGCTGTGCTTCCATCTATAATCAAATTAAAACAAAGACCAACCCAACACACATATATCGTAGATTTATTACCTTTCATTGTTTACCATGATGTTTATTAAACGTAACTTAATTTTTAACTTATTATTATTATTATTATTATTATTATTATTATTACTTTTCTTGAATCTTATTAATAATTATGTGGGTTTTGGTTGGGGAATCGAGCGGTATTCGTTATTGACAGGAGTGGTTGGGTACAAGCCTGTTTCTACGTTTTGGGGAGCAGTTCGATGTCAGGAGAGGTCTCCTTGAAGTATTCCCTATCGTTAGCTCGCTTAGTTTTACGTTCGTGTAAGAGCCCAGTGGCCAGAGTTGACTATAGTGCTGCTAATAAATGCACTGACCAACCGTATACAGCGTGGAGGGTGTAACCATGTAAAATGGTATCCGCTATTGTCTTAAAAATGTGCACAATAGTGAATATTCCAATAATTCCAGCGCTAATATTACCAAAATAAGTGAATTTACCCCATGTCTTTTCCCAAACACTTTCAGATAACTTTTCGAAATCCTCATCGCTGAAGATCCCCATATAAGATCTTTTAGCGTATACAAGATTTGTACTAGAAGCTTGAGCTGCGAAGTCACTCAATATCATGGATCTCTCAATAGGGAACATGATTCTTTCTCTCATGTTCTGTAAATCTTCTGAGGTGTAAATACCTGATGAGGCTAGTTCTGTCAATGCGTTGCATCTCCAGCTAGCTGTAGTGGCAGGTTTCAAGATTGAAGGTGTTTTTCCCAAGACTGGATTAGGAATAAATTTGTACCATAGATTGTCAATTTTAAAATATTGTGGTAGGGGACCGTTACATGGTAGTTGAGTTGCCTCAGGGGTTATGATGTGTGTGCGAGGAGTCATGAACATACTTTCATTTCTACCTTTCGTGATGGATAAATTGCTGTAGCATTTACCATCTTGTCTTATTTTTACCTCCACAGCTACACATTGAATCATATGAACTACTTCCCCTGCTACTATTGCTGTGTAACCAGGTTTACCCATATATTGGTAGGCGAATTCATCGGGGATGTTTGCAGCGAGGGACAGGCTTGCACGCAGTTGCTTCCTTTCCAATCTAAATTCATTTTCTAATAAATTATAATATAAATCGCTCATCTGATTTCTTGCCCAACGCTCTACATAAACGAACTTAGCATTTACATAACTCATCATATCGTGGGTTTCAAGATCGTTTCTTTCTTTGGTCGAAAGTGATTGACCTTCTGTTATAAATAAACGGGGGTGTTCGGTAGAAATTATTTAACCCTTTTATTCGCCGCAGGGGTCCTCTCATTAAGTATTTAGAGCAATGTCACCATAAGGGGTCCCGATTTTCTCATAAGACGCCATATTGGTTTTTTCCGTAAGTCGCCATATCGAATTTTTTTGACGCCATATTGGATTTTTTTTTTGATGTCATCTTTGGTTTTTGAAAGACGTCATCTTGTGTTATTATTATTAATGGAAAAAAAAATATTTTCCTTAACCAGGATTTGAACTAGGACCTACGGCATGAGAGCCTGGCATGCTATCTTCTAAAACAAAAAAGAAATTATGCAATATCCTCTTAGTAAAAGAATTTTCTTTCATATATTGAGAATTCGCGAATTGCTTATGAAACATTATTATTTATATATACTATTAAAGAATATAATCATCCTGAAACTATTTCTAAAATTTCCCTCGCAAATTTTGTCGGTTAAACAGTTAATACCAATGATCGATATGATTGATCATTTTTTTATTGATAATTATAGTCAAGTAACTAGTGTCACTAGTAATCATCCATATGTCCCGAATTTGTCCCGAATGTCCCGAATGTTTCAACAGACAAGAAATTATGGTATATCTTTTTATATATTGTAACGAGATTTGGCAGATCTCGCGCTCTCAAAAATAATTAGAGGTCTGGTCTGAAGGGTTTTATCGACTAAGACGCTAATTAATACCACCGGTTTGTGAGTGGCCTCGGTAGTGACTTCTATTTTCGCTTTAATGTCAGTGTTGACTTGGTAGACATCCGCCAAGAGCGGATGATCCGAATTCCTACCCCGGCTACGACAGATTCGTATGTCCTACTTCAACACTCCCACCGGAGAGTCGCATCGAGGTGTGCGCACAGATGGTCGTATGAAGTAGGTCAAACGGGAGTGGGGATAGAGAGTCCTTAAAACTGGTGATCGCTGGCATCTCACTGCCAATCGTCAGCCAGTTTTCGGAGCTGGCTGATGGCACTGGGACTGGTGACAGTCCGTGGTTGGCTTCCGATAAAGCTAGCTGACTCCTTGGTGGAGTTAGCCGACTTAGACGATGACGTCCTAGGGTGGAACTATTTGATGTCATTGATGAGTCCAACCAAGCTCCCGATGCGTAGTGCATGCTCTCGAGGGTCATTCACGGTGTCGCTACGCTGCATAGGTAGGACGTTGTATATCACTCGCTCTCGCTCTAGTGTGGTTACTTACTGTCAGGGTAACCTACAATCGAGTAGTCAGATGCATAGGGTGGTCCGGTGCGCATTTCTTGCTGACCTAGTCGCTACCGTCGGTGGCCATTGCTCCTGAAACTACCCCACGGTCCGTTGGTTGCGGTTATACACTAACTGGCTCCTTCCTGGCGGTAAGAGAGGAGGATAATGAGGAATCCTCGTTGATCCCATAGTGACTAACGCTTCTACTTTATCGGTGGAAAAATTAGTTACAATATATATTGGTAAAACAGTTAATTTTGATATTATCAATTATTTTTCATCGATAATTATGAACAACTAGTTAATGGCACTAGAGGTCATTGAAAAGTGGTGATAGCAGTATATAAGTAAGTACATTTTCAAGAAAGTCCTTATTGTTCTTGTGAATTATCGTGGAAAAACATATATTCTGTGAACCATACAACAAGTAATTCATAACTTCAAATATTTCTTCAGTTAATCTTATAATAATTACTAATCTTAATAATAATATTCGAAACTTTTCCGATTTAGGTATAAAAAATGTACAAGAAAAAAGAATCTCATGGAAAATATTCAGACAAAACTCAATTGTTAAATGATGATAAACGGGAGAATTATGATGTCCCATAATCATCTAATTGGGTAGACAAAAAATCAAGAAACTATGGAACTACAAAATATGAGAAATTCAAAAACTAATAAACTCCAAGTTTCATTTGATTCAACACCAAAAGTTCATGTTCGTCATACATGGTTGTATGCATACAAAACCGCTCGAATTGAACAATGGGAACAACTTGCTCGTGATCATAGACGTTTCAAGAAAAGAATAAATCAGCTAATTGAAATCATAAACCCTGTTTTTATTGAGAAATGAGCCATAATTGTTAACAATTTTAAGAGAATAAATACATAATTAAAATTGTTTCTTTTGAACTTATTATTTAAATTAAAAAAAAATTTCTCTTGATGATGGTCCGAACTGAGGACGAATATGTCCCGAATATGTCCTGTATGTCTCGAATGTCGTAGATTCATGAATTTATATTGATAATAATATCAACTAACATAATAAGCAAACATTTTAATATTGAATGATTCAACTTGACTTATATCCTTACATGTCAATGATGATGATGATTATTATTATTATTAAAATGGAAATATCGAATAAATTGATCAAGTCCTTATCATTACAAGAATAATCTTTTATTGATTCTTTCAATTTACAATTTTTATCTCATAAATTAACAATATATTGCTCCATTAATTTTACAGAAAATTTTGATAGATCTTTCAATAAATAATATCAGCTTCTCAATTCATTGATTATTGATGATATTTCATCATCATAATTTCGTCTACTATTAGTTCTGATTAGTATTCGCAAATGATGAACGAGCTCATTTGGATCATCCCAGTATGTTAGATTCGAGCACAATGTATTATGATTTTTTTGCAGTAAATAATCCCGAAGTAAGTTGTTACTATCATCATTATTTTTATTATTATTATCACTTTCTCTATTATCACTGATAGAACAGATTAGATCACTTTCATTTTCACATTGATTATTTTTATATGATAAATTCGAATTTTTATTATTTTTTGCATGTTCAAATTGTTTAATATTATCAAAGTGTTTTGGGATTCCGATTTTCATTCTATGAAGGTGTTGATATTTCCTGAGAATTTTATCTCTAAAAATTTCCTTCGCATCTTTATTATTATCATCTCATATTTCTATTTTATTCAGTTGTGTTGATTGTATGCATTGCTCTTTAGATTGTAAATGTTTTAGTTCCTGTGGAAATTCGCTTTTTCCAAATAATAATGCTGTTGTTGTTATTGTTGCTGTAGCTACGGAAAGGCTATGGCCAAGGAATTAATAATGGTACAAACCTACTTTTCTTGGCTTTAGTAATTCCTTAGCTACATCTTTTCCTTAGCTACTGCTTGTCTTTTGACATTTGTATTTTTTAAAAATAAAATTACATGTATTTTATTTATTTAATATATGAAAATCTCAAGGACAAGCAGGAGCTAGGGAAAAAATGGAGCTAAGGAATTATAGTGGCCAAAATAATTATGTTCGTTGCAACATTAATTTCTTAGGAACATTTTTTTCTTAGCTACTGCTATTCTTTTGATATTTTTGTTGTTAAAATAATGAATCACATGTATTTTTTTTATTAAATAAATAAAAATACCAAGGACAAACAGGAGCTAAGGAAAAGATGGAGCTAAAGGATTATTGTAGCCAAAAAATTGTGTTTTCAGCAACATCAATTTTTTAGCAACATTTTTTTCTTAGCTACTGCTTTTTCTTGCACATTTATATTTCTCAAAATTAAAATTACATGTATTTTATTCATTCAATAATACGGAAAAATTTTTTCTTTAGAATGTTTTACGGAGTATCACTCTTACCATACTTAGGAGTAGTTTATTTTAAATTAATAGAAAAAATGTGATTACTGTTCGTATAAACCATTTTTAATGGAAAAAAACCGTCATTTTTGTGTGAAATCAGAAAAAATCACTAGATACCGTCTATGGGTAAGCGCAAAATATACGATCCAGCAGTTTGAGAATTCCTAGTTTAAAGTACATTAATTCTCAAATTCAACACCGCAAATTTCATATTTTTCCGTTTTTATTTACGACCTCCAGAAAAAAAAAACTGAAAATCACAAGAATGCAATGTTATATCAAATGCAAAAATCAATATTCCAGCGGCACAGGTTAGAGTTAAGATAAAGCTTTAAAATTTTGCCTATATTTTTTTTTCACGGAATAAAGAAAAAAAAACCCCTAGGAGCAGAATTTTTCGAAAAAAAAAAAAATAACGGCCACCCTAATAAATAAATCCAATTTCTATGTCTACATTTTACTAGAATAAATAATTAAAAAAATAACATATGTATAATTTTAAACCTGACTCCCTGTGTAAGCATACCTTCATTCTTTCTCACTCACTCACGTACACCGTCTAAATCATTATAATAACTTGTCAAACGAAAGGCCAAAAAAGAAGTATCACTTCCCTGGCGCGTCCTGGTAACACACACAATTTTTTTTTTTTTTGTTTTTTGAGATAAAAAAGCACAAAAAATAAACGATTTGAAAATTCGAAACTTATTTCTCTAAGGTCTTTCTGATGGTCAGCCAAAGCTTGTCTAGTGATGGCAACTATGCGTTCTCCTACGGAAAAATATACATCCTTCAATTCGGATATATCCTAGATATATCCAAAAGTGCGCAACTGGTGTTTTCGTGATGAAATTTCAGGATATGTCCGATCGGCGTATATCCAGGATATATATTTTTTCGTCGAGATTGGCCAACAATTATATTCGAACATTTGTATATATTTTTATAGCAAACTGTCAAGCGATTGATGACCAGGCATCATCAACTGATAATAATAACAAAACCACATCAACAAATTCTAATTCTACAATAATTACTGAAGATTCAGTGTCAATTTTAATTCAGATGCATCTGGTCCTGGTAAACCATCCATCTGTTCTAGACTATCTAAAAAAAGAAAACTATCCAATTTAGGATCTTTAAACCAATACTTTTTATCTTTGAACGACAATGACAAAGCAAAGATTGATAAAGCTGTTTTGAACTTCTTTGTCAGCTGTAATATTCCATTTAACAAACTTGAATCAAAAAATTTCTCAGAATTAGTCAATGTGATGTGTCCTGCTAACAAGCCATTATCGCCAACTGAAATGGCAATCGAATGTTCAAAGCTTACGATCAACTTGATGTATCAAGATTAATTTTATTTAAATCGCAATGAATTTTAATGATTAGATGACACGACTCAAGAAGATAATATACATATTATAATTCACATCATATGTTTAAATAAAAAACTGTTATTTATTGATCGGTTTATTGAAAAAATGAATATGAATTGTGTAGCATTGTTGATCTAGCAATATTGGATGCTCAGGTCAGAACCAAAATCAAAATATATGCAGTTTTTACTCAAGATGAATATGAATCATTAGATGATGATGTATGGTCGCTACGATGCTGTAAATTTTTCGCTGCATCAATTGAACGTGATCTTATCGATTCATATTTAGAATATGAAGCGAAATACTTGCTTAATGAGTTTTCACACCCAAATCTCCAACAGAATTTAGAAAAATAGAGTGGATCAACTTTTACATTAACCAAAAGATCATTGTCTTGGGATTTTTTTTTTCTTTAGTCTATAAATTCAAAAGCAATGAGAAAAGTTATAAGTAAACACAATATTTCAAGAGATACCATATACATGCTTATTGATGATAATGATGGAAGTGAGTTGTCATTTGAAAACAATATAAAAAAGCAGCTGAGCATATTCGAACCAATTTGTTCGATAAAAAATAAATGTAATGAAGGATCAAATCTTGAAAAAGTTTCTGAGAGTTTATTAAAACGTGACAAAGATTCAAAGTACAGCTCAATTAGTTTTAAAACTGGAAAAATGTTGACTCCAATATTTTATATAGCAAACCTGCTCCATCCCAAATATCGTGATCATCAATTTGACAAAGATAATGAATGTTCAATGAGAGTCGATCAATATTTGCTTGATAAAATATCTGTTGAAGATTTGAATGTTTTGACCAACTACCGAGTGTGTTCAGGGTTTTTTAACTCGTCTGCTTTGAAAAAATTCTGTGTTATTCTGGAGTTTTGTTCTTCTCGTTCATCCATCAAGGACCATTGGCCTTGAAATTTTCGAGCACCCTCTAGCAGTTTGTTAATTTTAGCCATTAGTAAAGAATATAAATAACTTATTACCAAAACGTTCTAAGAAATATGTCGAGCTATATTATGACTTCAATGTAGGTAAATAACATGGTCGTCAAAGCCTTTTAGTACAAAACATTTTCCTTTGCTTCAATTTGAAATATTTTTAACTTTTATATTTTAAATATTTTTAAAACATTCAATACTAAGGATATTTTGAAAGTAATATTGTAATTAATTTGTTGTCAAATATTTTGAATATTGTACTTACTATAAATTGTCATGTTTGAAGTGATATCAATTATAACATAATATTAATTTTAATATATATTTGTAAGATCCGTAAACCAAATTATAAGATTAAAAGTGATAGTAATTAAAATTTTAAAAGAATTGCCATATGTATTGTCTCACCAAAAATATGGTCAAGTATTATAATGATTAAAAATGTTGCATATTTCTATGACAAGTTAATATTCTGTTGAGAAAATTACATAATTTAATTCTATTTATTGAATGAAAAATTATAAAATACAATATTTTATCAAATCAAAAACTGAGGTGTCATTCAGAAGATAATAAATATTATATAATTTTATTTAAAAAAATTATTAATGTCATTTTATTGAAAAACTTTAAGTTCCGTATTTGTATTCATATAATAATTGTGGTGATTTATTTTCAGCATCAATCGGAATCAATCAGGTCATAATATTTATCGAAACACTCATGAAATTATAGTGAATAATAAATATCAACTGATTCCATTGATGCATCAACGGTGAGACGATTACGTAAATCAGAATATACAAACGCTCAGTAAGAAAAAAGTCGTTCTAGCTGTGCTGACAGCTGTCCTGCAGCTGAAATTATTGATAGCCTGAAAGCAATCAAAGGAATCTCTGAATAAAAAGGTTGAGTTAGTGTCCAGAACGTATTTGGTGCAGTTATTTGTCGGTTTACCAATTTTTTAAAATGACCAAGATTATGTTGCTATTCATCAAATTCTGGTATTTTTTCTCCTTATTTCAAATTTGATGTTTTTTGTAAAAAGAAATAGCTGAAGCCTTGAGTGTTTCTTCGAATTATCAGCCTCAAAACTTTGGATGAAGTAGGTTTCCTGTGACTACTTATGGCTTTGAAACCTTTTTTAAACGAGATTTTAACGATTTTTCTTTGTCAAGATATACTCCTCGAACTTAAAGTCTTAAACATTGCTTACACCCATCTGCTACATTGTTTTAAAATTGATATTTTTTTTTTTCAATATATATGTCTATAAGCAAATCGAATATGCCCATCGCTGCGTTACAATATGGTGTTGTTTTCAGGAAACTTGATGATGATGATGCCAATGTGTTTTCAATTATGTCAATCGTTAAAATAAATTTAACCTATCACATCCTATCAGATATAAATCCCTTAACGGGCAATATATCCAACATCTACCTTGAACCTGAACTCTTGTGTTACCATTACACTCATCATTGTTATCATTATTGCCATTATCACTACCGTCATCAATATTATTATTGTTTATTCGAGCTTGAGTTGAAATCTTATGAATAATACATGACGCCATGGTAAATCTAATGACTATATTCAATAGTAAATTACTTAATTCATTAAATCTTTTATATCTGCATTTTAATAAACTAAGAGTCTTCAATTCTAACACGAGTTGATAAGTGCCTATAATTAAAGTCGCGAACAAGTCAGTTTAATTAGCGAAAGATAAACCACCGAGTGGAGAATATCCATCGGAAAAATCAGGGTTTTCATGAGCAGCTGCATAAAGGGCTTTATGATCCAGCTGCATGATACCTTGAGCAACTCCAAGACTGTCGAATTTTCCAAAAATAAAAAATAAAATTATATATTTTTCACCTAAAAATAATCTAACAATATCAATTTGAAAAATAATTTAAAAATATATTACCAATAATAACATAACCATCCTCAGTAACATCATTTCTATTTCTATCAATGGATTTTGAATTAACAAGAAGAATTTCAACAGTTGTATCAGAAAATTGATCCAATGGATGCTCTAGGTTACCACTTCTAAATAAACATCTAATAATAGCCGAATATTAATATTTTGAATAATGAATGAAACAATCAGAAAATGATCATATTATAAATCATACTCTATTATAAAAATAGGATCTACAAATTTAAATTTTCAATAATCTTTAGGTTCTGCTAGAGAACCCTAGAAAAATGATTCATCTTGTTAGCCTTGCGAAGTGTATATTGTTTGTAAGATGTTATTTGAGTTTCCACAAATGCATCAGGATTATTATGAGCATAATGTACTGTTATTTTACCAAATTGTTTGTCTTTGAATGATAAAATAAATAATTTTTTACCTTCAACTTTTGTACTTTTCCTTTGAGTGATGAGTGTGTAACAATGTGTTGAAATAGGGATGATTTATAGTGTAACCACAATTCAGCCTAGACAATTTCGCAATATTTCTATAAATTATCAAAAAAATTGTTATCCATTTGAAAAATTTTGGATATAAAAAATCTAATAGCCAATCAACTGGTTTATCATTATAGAATATTTTTAAAAAATTGTACTCAGAAGTTTGATAATCATCCTCGTGGTAACAAAGTTTATCTTTATCAGACTCATCTTCACCATTTTCCTGAATGCCAATGAGTTCAACATCACCAATATGATGGAATCTAGGTTTAATGAGTACTCCCTTTGATTTTGTTGCTAACAATTTCAATTCAATTGCAATATACGTCAATTTCTCTGCTCTGACGTTCACGAGACGATTCTTTAAATAAAATAAACCCAAGCATTGATGTTAAAAGATCTTTCTGTTGGGGCAGTTGTACCATTTGGAGAAAAAATAATAAATAAAAATAATAATAATTATGTCACGTAACTCTCTGACCAGATGTCTCGACCTATTTGATGGTCGTTGAAGTCTTTACGAAAAACAGTTTCATCTAAACCCATTTCATCTGCAAGTTCAAAATGATCGCATTTCTAGCCCTGATATGCTCTATGACCTTCTTATCAGTTACAATTTTGTGTTGATATCTGAATGAGGAATCTCAAATATGAGCTGCATAGTAGATTAGACGTAATGCCTTTGCTTTTCTATTTTCAAATTTGAATTCAATATTTTTAATATCAACATCACTTAAAAATTGTGAAATTTAATTTTCATAATTTGATTCTTCCTCTAATCTTTGCTTCATATCCCGAAAAGCTACGACGACAACATTCAGAAATAGTTTATCACCTTTCAGTTAGGTAAGCCATAAAGCAACTGGTTCCAAGAGTTTCAGTACATTGTTCAAACTAACCCAAAATTCTTCTAAATCTTTTAAAATTATTCTCCTGGTGATAGGATTCCAGTCTTTTTTTTAATTATCATCAACTCCAAGTTTTTTTAAGTTGTATTTATCAACGAGAACACTATCAAGACAGATAACAACTTATTCAAATTTTGTAGCAACTGAGGGGTTGTTTATATTTTTCGTTAATCTTTTTCTTAAATTACTTGAAAATTGAAAAGCAGAGCATTTGATTCATTGACTTTTTTTGTAATTCATTTTGCAGCATTGATAATAACCGCAATTTAGGTATCTTTGCCAAATCTTGTAGGTATGATTTTAAAACATGTGCAACACAGCCAAAGATATCCAAGAATATTTATCAGCAAGTGATTTTGCAGCAACTGCCATCATGGTAGCATTATTAGTTACAAATCCCATTACTTTCTTTTTTCCAATTTCTTTGATAACTTTTATTGCTTCATGAGCATAATAGTTGTAACGTGACATTGTTACCTTCTCACGAAATAATTAGATTCAAATAACAAGCTCGGAGCAACGAAATTATAGACAAAAGAGACTGTAATTTTTAGTCTACAACGCTAAAAAGAACCAAAAACGTCACTACAACTAACGGAGACTTTATTAAAGCCAACCAAGAAAACGCCACTAAGACTACAGAGATTTTATTCTACGCCACTAAAACCACTAAAAACGACAATTAAAATATGCCGGTTGCCGCTAAAACAACGAAACGACCTTAATACTAATCAAATAAACTAAATAACCGTATACTAAATAACCAAATAATCCAAATAATGCACAATAATCCAAATAACGGGCAATAATCCAAATAGTGTTGATCCTGACCTGTAATGATAAATCTTAAAATTCAGTTGAGGGGTTTGCCTGGGGTAGCTCAGTATGCTGGTTCGTGCGAGAGAGGGACGGGTAAAGAATATTAAAATTACATCACTGAAATAATAAAAAAATAAGGAATTGCAATAACTTACTCAACAAAACAATAATTAAGGCACACGAATTAACAAAGTTTATTGAATGATTAAATACGAAAATCTATCATTGAAAAATACCAAGTATTCAAATAAAACATAAAAACAAATGATTGACCAAATACGATTGAGAA
Source organism: Aphidius gifuensis (assembly GCF_014905175.1). Taxonomy (NCBI): domain Eukaryota; kingdom Metazoa; phylum Arthropoda; class Insecta; order Hymenoptera; family Braconidae; genus Aphidius; species Aphidius gifuensis. The sequence continues at coordinate 11,993,279 of NC_057789.1, read as the reverse complement.
AAGGAGGACAGTTACCACGCAATACTAATAATTGCCAAGGTAAGGGGAATCTTAGGATGGATGACTCTTACTCCTAGACCTTGGTGGAAGGGATGACTCCACTTCCAAATGGGAAGGGGGTTATTTTAAGATAGGGTGACTTCTTCTCCTAAGGCTATGGAATGGATGACTCCAACTTCAATGGGGACAAGGAGGGGCTTGTCCGAGGTTCTGGGATGACTCGCCAGAAAACCTGGACCCTCTGCGGCTGAACGCCAAGCAAGAGAGTGTGCTGTTCCACAGCTTAAATAGCCGAGATACTACCCTCTCCAATTTTATTCCCACTATGACTGATATGGACCAATCTCAATTGAGTTACTCAAAAAGACCAGTCAAACGCATAGTTGGGCACACGGTGGAATTGGTAGTACTAGAGGGGATATTATGAATGAAGTGTATAAACCGGTTATTCCCCTCTTTCCTCAGATAAACGAAAATAATAAAGCGATTCTTGGTGAAACTGACAATAATAATAATAATATAACTCAAAATTGATAATAACAATAACAAATAAAGAAAAATAACAGAAAAAGGATAATTATAATTTTAATTTAAGGTAGACGAGCGAGTCTCGTCACATAGTGCTTGTCATGGCAAATTCTTTTAATGTCATTAATTTGGAAAAAAAAGTGGTTTGGGTGTTGTCACTACAAAGTTTACTTGAATGCTTGACATTAGTCTATACATCGATACACCACCTTTTCATTCTTTTTATCCATCATCTTCTAAAAAAATTACATTATTATATAAATGAATATCTGAAATTGTTTTTTCACAACTTGTTTACTTTAACATACGAACTCACAAACAGCATTATTTGAAGAACATTTATAAACAAGTTTTCTATTGTTATTTGATTGAATAAATGCTTATTTCCGATAGCCTGAGTTAATTTGAAATCTAGAGATAAATTTTCCCTTAATTTCTCGAATTAACAGATAGTGTTTTTTAAAATAAGTATAACTCAACATACCAGTTATTAATTATTCGAGATTCGGTGATCGAATGAAGGTAACTCATAATTTTTACCTGAAATTTTGCAAGTTCGAATAATATATGCGTTGTTTTACTGAAAATTATAAAAAAAAAACTTCATGATAAAATGTCAACTTTTCCAGCACCTGAATAGCTGATCATGGATGATTTGAAATTTTATTTGTTAATTTCATATTATCATCGACAATGACGGATTCTTTTGTCTGTGACCATAAGGATATATATTCAATTATAATATCATGACATAACAATAAAATATATTCGATATATAAAAAAATTGATATTTTTTTAAAATAATATTTAAATTGGCTTAGGGTCAGCTTTACACATTGAAAGTGTACACAATGATTATTTACACATTATTTGTACACGGTAAAAATATACACATTTTTATTTTACACAATTTTTTTGTACACATAAATATTTTACCCACTTAATTTTATACATAATATTTTTACACATAATTATATACACTAAATATTTTATAAATTCAATTTTACACGTAAATATTTTACACATAAATATTTATGTGTTATACCGGTTGGCGGCGCTGTGGGCAGTTGTTAACTCGCATAGCTCCATCTTTTTGTTTAAATAAGATTGTTAATTATTAATATTCAATGTAAATGTTAATGTAATGTAAATGTTAATAATAAAACCTTACCACAGAAAATCATGTGCTATACAGGCCGCTAATATGCCAATGGAAACCATGAGTACATGCTGTGGACAGTCAAGATCATTCAGAAAACCTTTAAACATGCCTTCTGACCAAGATGAAGAGTTACAGATGTATTTAGTACTCCAGTCAAAAGTGTTGTTAATAATAAATCATTTGATTCATCTGAAATTACAATGGCGATAAATGCAGTTCTTGAGCAAAATCGGATTATTAAGAGGCTTGATAGTATTGACACAACTATGGGTAAAATAAATAAAACGGTGTCAGCAATCAGAAATGAGGTTTTGGAGCACAGAAGGGCAATTGAAGACAGTCGAGCTGATGTGACAAGAATTGATGGCTCATTACAGACAATACAAGGTGTTGTTGATGCTGGTATTGGTGGTGTGCTTGACAACGATGGGATAATAAGAAATTTCATAAGTGAGGTTTAAGAGCAGCACAGGGGAAGAAGAATATAATTTTATATGGTTGTAAAGAGGATGTTAGTGATAACAATCGTGGTGTAATAACAGTGGCATATAGGACCAATGGATCTGCTATACCAGGTCAAAGTGAAGTTATTAATTCTCTAAATAGTGATTTTGAAATTGTTAAGAGTCTCATTGACCGTCAATGGAGTCAATTGATACCAAAGGCCAGCTGAATACATATTCATTCTCAAGACTTGGTATTTTCGATAAAAATAATGGTAAACCAAGGCCAATACTAATTCAATTTTCTAATGAATCTATTGCTAAAATATTATTACAAAAAATGAGGGAAGCCTTGAAAGAAAAAAACACATCACTAGGCCAAGTCTATGTGGCTCAAGATTGCACAAAGTATCAAAGACAGCCGTATGCCAAAGTGAAGGATTTATTAGTCAAAAAGCAGATGAAATGGGAAAAAAATATCTTCATCACGGAGAGAGGCGGAGCTTATGTAAAACAACAAGGTCGTCGGAGTCCAGCACAGGCATAACAACTGCTTGCTCAGCTGCAGTAGTGGATAGCTTTTGTCCCATAAATTTTAACACAAGTTATTCACAATCATCATTAAATAAATCATCATTATCAAGTATAGATAGTTTTAAAAATCAAGATCATTATGAATTATCATCTAATAATTGTTTGAAATATAACTTGCGAATTTTTTTATCAAAATGTCACAAGCATATTAAATAAGGCTCAGTCTATGCAAATAAATTTACTTTCTATGAACTACGATATTTATATTCTGACAGAAACATGGTTACACAATAGTAGAAATACAAATGAATATTTTCCAGATAATTTATATAATGTTTTTAGATTAGATAGGAGAGATAAGAGCAGGTCTATGGGAGGAGGATGCATAATAGCTGCACAAAATGATACTAATAAACATGTGGTTGATATTACAACTGATTTTCAATTACCATTTGATGATGTTGATTTGTTAGCAGTTAAATTATTATTTAACGAACTAATTATGAATATAATTGTTGTCTACATTCCACCACAATATAATTCGGATATTGTTAAATCTAAAAATGTATTAGATAGCATTACAGATGTTTCAATTATTTTAGAGGGCAGTGTTATGATACTAGGGATTTGAACATTCCCAATTATCATAACCACTGCATTGGCACTGTAACCGATGAACTCTCAACTCAATCTTAGATTTTTCTAATTTTCTTGGCTTCACCAATATAATCATAGATCGGTTACGAAACCAATTGAATATAATACAATATTAGCATATTATCGGTTACGAGACCGATTGAATTATCAATGCTACGTTCAATACATTAATAGTGAATTAAATAAATTGTTATATTTTCAATGTATACTTATTGAACATAAAAGCTTGTTGATTAGCAATGACTTTTCAGTTAATAAATTGAAAAGAAATTGATGCGATGTAGGTTAAATTGGTAAAATAATAAGAAAAGTTGTTTACTTTTTTTTTTGTAGGCTAAGTTAATTAAGATTTTTATAATTAATAAGACTTATAATATGTAATTTTTTGGACCTTGTAATTTGTTGTATAATAAGTTGGGTAAATAAAAGAAATTATTATTATTATTATTGTTATTAAATATTTTATACATTCAATTTTGCACATAAATATTTTACGCATTTAATTTTACACAGGAGAGTTTTACACAGAATAATTTACGCATTATTATTGTACACATAATTATTTTAGACATTAAAAATGACACAAATAAAAATTACGCAAATTAATTAAATATTTTAAAATTTAATTAATCAATATTTTTGAATAATTTTTACTTTATATTAAAGAGCAGAACGTGGGCTAATTTGTACTGATAAATTTAGAATTTGTAACCTCAATAATACCAACAAAGTATTGTAAATTGAAATTTTGGAGTAACTTGTTTTTTTATTATTATTATTGAGGTACAAATTAGCTCAACGTCTGCTCTTTAAAATAAAATGAAAATTATTTAAAAATATTGATTTTTGAAGGCGCCATGCAATTGTTAATCAAACGTTTTTATTAACAATTGCATGGTTCCTCAAAAAATCAATATTTTGAAATAATTCATGTTTTATTTCAAAGAGCAAAACGTGAGCTAACTTGTACTGATACTAATTCCAAGCTTAGTGATACAAATTAGTACGAATTATTCTGCGTCTGTAGCAAGTTTTTTTTTCCTCCCTAGTCATCTGAAAAAAAACCGATTTTCAACTCTTTCTCCAACCTTCAATTTTGAGGTACGAATGAAAACAATTGCGGTGCAAAATGGTAAAAATTAAGACGCTTCTAATGAGCATTCTAGATGATTTTTTTAGGACTTATGCAGGCCAGGTTCACGCACCTGTACAATTCTTCTACATATTTCAATTTAACCGTGAATACCATGATGAAATAATATAGATATTAATAATATATAAGGAATAACAAATCTTCTTGCATATAAATGAATCGAAAATTGAAACATATATATATTTACTTATATGTAGCTAAGGGAGAATGAAAAAAAAAAAAATACAAGCACACACACGGACAAGAAAATAATCGATAACCATGCATACATGCATATCCGTACGTACGACATGAAACGTTTCGAGAGTGAGGGCAACGAGGACATTCAGCTGAGAAATTTTTTTTTTAAGGCGGTATGTCAAAATATTGAAAAAAAATTCCCTCTCACAGATTTTGATCAGAGGAGGCTTATTTTTTAAGAGAAATAAAGATCTCAAAGATTTATCAAATTTTTTTTGTAATTTTCTACCACGATTTAAGTGAGATAATTAGAGTCAAAGTTGACAACAATTAACACTTTTTACACATGTATAAGGAGCATCGGCACGTTTTCTCTTTTATTGAAAAAACGCTCTCACAGAAAACCTTCAATTTACTACAGCTTATACTTCTTTAAATTACGAAGATAATAAAAAAAAAATTATTGATTTCTACCAGGGATTTTGAAAGTTATTAATTATTTGAGACGAAAATTTAGGGTCAAAAAGTACCGCGTGAAGCATTAAAAATCTGCTGAAGTAGATTAGTGTGTGTATATACGAGCCGCCCACACTCATACTTCTAAAAACGCGACAGTAAAGTATAAAAATTTTAGACATCAGGGGGCGCTTATCATTTTTTTAAATTATGGTTATCAGAGTGCCCCGTTGCACCCAAAGAATCGTCCTACTTTGGGATTTACATACCGCCTTAATAAGATTTTGTTCTCGGCTTTTACGGAATTTCATATCTTTTTTATTAGTTGATGAAAAAAATCAAGAGTAGGATTGTTAGAGAAAAGTCATCGATATATATCATGAAACTATTTTGATTTTTGAAGTGAAACTTCTTTACGGAGGGTAGCGACAAAATTCGAGGCCCCACTAGCGTTACACGCTATGTCACACGCTCTGTCACAAGTGGATAAAGAGGGGAGAATTACATGGAGAGAGTAGGGAAGCTGGCAAACATACAACATATACTACATATAGCGTTCAAACTCGGAGCGTCAGCTGCTATGTGTGTTTGCGTGTGCGACTTTTTTTAATTTAAATATTATTGAACAGTATATCAGAATATTAATCATATTCAAAATATTATTATTGATAATATTATTAATATCATATCGTAATTAATATTATTATTCATAAAATTATTGTTATTATTATTATTATTCATACTATAAATATACGGACTTTCTCATTTTATTTGGATAATGGATTTTTTTTGAAAAATATAGCTCAAATTGAAAAATGATTGAAGTAAAAGTTGTAGGGTTTGGCGGGAAACTTGGGGAAAAAAAAAAAAAAAGAAAAATCAAAAAATTCAAAATGTCGGAGTTTCAGGTATGAACTAAGTTTTTTCAAATGGGTACTATATTTTTTTTTTGTACCAAAATGTTTCTTACATCAAAACTAACACTTTTTACTTGAAAAGTTTTTCGATAAAATCACTTTTTTTTCGGCCCAATTTTGTCTGTTGATGGATTTTCCTCAAAAAATATGGCTCAAATTGAAAAATGATATTTAGATCGCGTATGATATTTAGTAGCGTTCAGGAAGACAAACACGAGAAGAAAAAAAAAATTTTGAAAAAATTCAAAATGGCGGAGTTCAAAGTATGAACATCTTTTTTTTTGAGGTTAGGTGTAATTTTTTTCTACTAAAAAATTGTTCGCATCAAGATTAACACTTTTTCTATATTGAAAGTCCATTTTTTTTATCCATGCTTGTCACTTCGCCATTTTGAATATTTTACCAAATTTTTTTTTATTTTCGTGTTTGTCTTTCTAAACGCTACAACTTTTCTAAATATCATTTTCAAATCAAAGCCATTTTTTCTGAGGAAAATCCATCAACAGATAAAATCGGGCCGAAAAATCAGTGATTGTATTGAAAAATTTTTAAAATAAAAAGTGTTAGTTTTGATGTTAGAAACATTTCGGTGCAAAAAAAAAATACAGTATGCATTTAAAAAAACTGTTCGTACCTGAAACTCCGCCATTTTGAATTTTTTGAATTTTTTTTGATGTGTAAACATCTTTAGGCGCGGGTTGGGTTAGAGTAAAAGGAAAAAACATAGAGTTTAGACGTCAGATCCGGTAACGGATCTGGGCAGGAATCCATTTTCTGTTTGCGTTTTTACATGGCTGCCATAATTCTAAACATGGCTGCCGTAATTTTAAACATGGCGCCTCCATGATCCAAGCTTTGAACACTAGATACTACACTTACACACAACTACATTTTTCAGTGATATTTTGGCAATATATAGTAATTTCGAGTGATTTAAACGCGCGTGTATTAAACATTGTCGAGCGGGTGGATTAAATCACGGAGGCGCCATGTTTAAAATTATGGCAGCCATGTAAAACGCCAAACTTTGCGTGTCGTGAGTTCGCACCCTCAGTCTACATTCGCCTTGCAGCGCCATGGTAATCGGTCGGTAACCGTTACCATAAGCCGTTCTGTAGTATAGATGAATTTAACTACGCGTATTTATACATCTATTTAATTTATTTATTATTATATATATATGCGCCGTTGTATATATTAATATACAAGTATTTTATTTGTATTTATTAGTTATACTTGCATTTGTCAGGCGAAGTAAAGTTTATCTTTTACATATATATACATGCATATGCAAGTATTTTCATTTACAATTAATATATTACTATTATTATTGTTTATATAAAATATATTTCCTAAATACAAAACATAATATTGAATTATTATACAATATGAGTGGCTATAATATTGACAATTTTGTAATGTAAATAATGATCTTGACAATAATTGGGTCTTCATCTGGCAATTATTATCGGTATATTAGTATAAATCATTTGATAAACTCGCCAAGCTAAAAAAAAAGCCCAATAAAAATTTTTATATCTCGAATAGTTATCAAATTATCGATATTTTTTTTAAAATGTATACAACCCAAGTGAAAAAAATATATTTATTGGAAATATAAAATATATTTATTTTATATTTAGAAAAAATTTTGAAAAAATATGAATTAAATTTAAAATATATACAGTTTTGGACATACTAAAATTAAATTTAGAAAAAATTTAGAAAAAATTTAGAAAAGATTTAGGAAAAATATAAACTAAATTCAAAATATATACAGTTTTGAACATACGAAAATTAAATTTAAAAAAAATTGACAAAAAATAAAAAAAAAATTAAGAAAAAATTTAGAAAAAGTTTAATTTTAGTATGTCCAAACTTGAACATATTCTAAATTTAATTTATATTTGTTCTAAATCTTTTCTAAATTTACTATTAGTATGTCCAAAACTGTATATCCATTAAATTTAATTTATATTTCGATTAAATATAAATTAAATATATTTTTTCCACTTGGGAATTTTTTTTTCTCAAAAAAAAAAGTCGAAATTTTCGTTTTTTTTTTCAAAAAAACTGCTAATTATTGATTGTCGCGTATTGTTAAGCACGAATATATATTTTTTTTTCGAAAATAATGAATATATCCAAGTTTTTTTTACTTGGTCGCTAGGTTTTTTACTTAGCTATTTTTTTTACTTAGCTATATTTTTTACTTAGCTATATTTTTTGCTTAGCTATTTTTTTTACTTAGCTATATTTTTTACTTAGCTATATTTATAGCCAAACACACAATACCTACATAATTTTACCAGCTATATCTTTTACTTAGCTATATTTTTTACTTAGCTATTTTTTTACTTAGCTATATATTTATAGCCAAACACACAATATCTACATAATTTTACCAGCTATATTTTCAACTTAGCTATATTTTTAACTTAGCTATCTTTTTTACCCACATATCTTTTTTACTTAGCTATATTTTTTACTTAGCTATATTTTTTACTTAGCTTTATTTTTTTACTTAGCTCTATTATATTATCAATTATGAAAAAAATTATCATTAACATTAGAAAGATATCGATAATTCGAAAACTATTCGCGCGATTAAAAAATTGTATTCGATTTTTTTTTCTCCTTGATGAGTTTAATCGACTTCCATTATTAAATGAATAAATAAAAAAAAATCGATATATCGAAATTTTAAAAAATATTATAACTTGAAAACTGTTCGAGATATTGAAATTTTTTTAAAAACATTTTCTTCTCCCCGACGATCTCTATCGATTGCCATTATTAAATTTGAGAATAATTCGTTATTTCAATAACAATACGACATATAACCGATAAATAGCCGTTTTTTTCATATTTCAACTTCATTTTTAACCACTTTGCGCATTCGTAGGAATTTTTCGTAGAAACACGCCGAAGATGTTTACACATAATAAACCCGCGAGTCTAGATGGCTCACAAAATTTTTTTTTTTTTTTTCTAGGTCCCCCTCCAAACCCTACAACTTCTACTTGAATCATTTTGAAGTGAAACTTCTTTACGCAGGGTAGTGAAAAAAAAAATAGTGTGTCGGCCATGTAACGCTCGGAGCGAGCGAACGCTCGGCGCAAGCGTTGACACATATAACTAATAGTGAGTGAGTAAGTGGCTACGAGCGAGAAAGAAGATATGTTTTGAATAAATGTGTGTGCGTGTGTGTGTGTGCGTTGCCAATAGTGTAGCTGATCGGTTTGCAGCGTTTATAAAAATGATGAATCAAAAAATTATAAATGAATTTTCTCAATTGAAAATTATTATTAGTATATTAATATTATTAATATAATTATTATAATTATTATTTTATTCTTAATATCGATATAATTATTAAGAATATGATGAATACCATTGATATTACTACTAATATTAAATTGATATTATTAATATCTATAACCATAGTATAAATGAAAATAACAACAATAATTTCAATAATATCATCGATAATAATAATATCAATATAATATTAGTAATAATATCAATGGTATGAATCATATTAATGATAATAATAATAATATTGATAATGATAAGATCAATACTGACATTAATATTCAAGTATAAATAGCAATAATTATTAGTGTTCATATTTCAAATATTATTATTATAAATGTTATTGATATATATTGATATTATTTCTAATTTAAAATGTTATTAAAATTATTATTGACATTATTATTCTATATAATACTGGTGAAGTAATTGTTATTGATAATAATATTATTAATATATAAATTAATTCATAGTATGAATAATAATAACAATAATAAATTTCAATAATATCATCGATAATAATAAAATCATTGTATGATTCATCATATCATATTAATATTATTAATATCGATATAATATTAATAATAATAATAATGAGAATAATAATAGTACTGTGATTAATATTCAAATATAAATATTAGTTATTATTAGTATTTATATTTCGGATATTATTATTATAGATATTGTTATTAATATCAATAATATTGTTGATAATTTATAATATTATTTGACTTATTGTTATTGTTATTATTATTTATATATATTCGTTGTATAAATAATGATAATATTGATAATAATTTTAATAATATCAAAAATTTATAATACCAATGGTATTAATAATAATAACAATAACAATAACGATATAATATTGATAATATTATCAATATTTATATTTTGAATATTAACGATATTATTGATATTATTATTATAAATATCATATTGATATCATTTATACTATGAACTTTATCAATATTAATAATATCATCACTAATTAATTGATTGTTGATATTATTAAAGTCGTTACAAATAGCTTGACAGACTGCGAAAGAAGTTTCACTTCCCTCGCGCGTACTGCTAACACACACATTTTTTTTTTTCAATTTGAGCTATAATTTTCAAGAAAAATCCATTATCCAATTAAAATAGGACAGTCGGTATATAAATGATGATAATTATAACATTAATAATTGCATTGATATTAATGATAATATCTATAATAATAATATTTTTAATATAAATACTAATGATTATCGATATTTATATATGAATGTTATTGTCAATATTATTATTAATATTCTTAATATCACTGATATTATTATAAATCGATAATATTATTGTTATTATTACTAATATTATATTGATATTATTATTATCGATGATATTTTTCAAATTATTGTTATTTTATGTATACTATGGTTATATATGAATAATATTATTATAAATAATAATAACTCCAATAATATTATGATTTACAATAATATCAATATAATATTAGTAATAATATCGATGGTATCAATTATATCGTTGCATTAAAGGATGAAGGGCGTAAGTGCAAATTTATAAATTTTCGGGTTTTTCATCTAATTTTAAGACTTGAAAAAAAAGGGAAAAAGGACGTAACAACATTTGATAAAGGATAAAAGGCGTATGTCCAAGGATTAACGCCTTTTTTCCGTCGACTGGTTCATCCGAGTTCGCTCCAATCGCTTCTCCTACCGTTTCCCCTCCACTTTCCTAGCTCACCTACATCATTTTCCTTAGCTAGATTTTTTACTTAGCTGTAATTGTAGCCAAACAATCAATGTTTACATTATTTTACTCAGTTAGATTTTTTACTTAGCCTTAATGTGAAGGGAAATGTAAAGGGAGGGGTACCCAAAACGAAAGTAGGGGAATATTAGAAAGAGAGTGATCGGAGCGAACTCGGAAGTCAAAATAACGCGGATGGACTCTATGTTCGACTACTTGGTGCACTAGAGTGAGTAGGCAATAGGAGGATATTTAGTAAAGCCTGTGGGATACGAATATTCTCGTTCTCGTATTGACTTAGGTTATGCGAGTTAGTTAAACCAAAGTTAATGATCACGGTAATGACCACCGCCGCGGGGTGAGGTTATTACGCTTCCGGTCAATACTAAAAATCATATACATTTTAGTAATGGCACCAGAGTGACGTTTCGAAACCAATATGGTGGACCACGCCCCTCTACCATTTCTTGCTGAACTAGTCGCTAGCGTCGGTGGCCATTGCTCCTGAAACTACCCCACGGTCCGTTGGTTGCCGTTATACACCAGCTGGCTCCTTCCCGGCGGTAAGAGAGGAGGATGATGAGAAATCCTCGTTGATCCCATAGTAACTAAGGCTTCTTTTTTATCAGTGGAAAAATTAGTTACAATATATGTCAAAGGTAATGAGAAAAAAAAGTGGTTGGATGAAATCACTGACAATTCAAAAGTAATAATTGGATCATATTCAATGGATTCTCCAGGGATAAGAACAATAAAAAATCAAATAACAAGTCATCCAGGAATTCATTATGCTATACGTAATTGTCATTGTGCACTGGACAATGTACAGCAATTGAAACTATGGTTCCAAAATTATTGGGGTGAGAAATCGTCTCTCAATAAATCTATACAGTTGTACTATGCATTGAAAAATTTATTGAAACTCACAAAAGAAGACATAGAAATTTTACCAGAAAACTTTATACTTTCCTACGCCTCGGAATCAATGGATGAGATTTAGGATGAATTGCCTGAAAATTTGAAAAACAACCATAAATTTATCGAGGAACGTCGATGTGAAGAACATTATAATTTTTTGAGTTTAAATACAGATGCATTCGATGGACCATTGCCGAAAAAAAAAAAAATTGTATTCCATGGCAAAATAGAAAAAAAAAAAAAATAGAAAAAATAATTATACCTCACATATATATTCTATGTGAGCATTAAAATTTATGATAACCCAGGTAGAATTTAGTGTCGATTTTCGACACGCAGTGTCCATTCGACGTCGAAGTTCGAGCTCGAAACGACATCGAAAGGTGACGTTTTTTGACGTCGAACCGATGTCGATCCGACTGTGGCGCGTCATATGGTGATAATAACATATTTATGATAGGGCTCAGTAGATGGCAGAGTGAGTGATTTTCATCAGATTTATTTACGTATCATTAATTTGAGCAGGGATGGGCATACTGTGAGTTTTTGAGTTGTTTACAATTATCCAGAAATGAAACGTTTAAAACCGGATAAATTACATGTATTTCATTTGTTAAATAAATAAATGACTAAGGACAAGCAGTAGCTAAGGAAAAGATGTAGCTAAGGAATTAATGTGACTAAAGAATTATTTCCTTGAAACATAATTCTTTGGCAACCTCAATTCTTTAGCTACATCTTTTCCTTAGCTACTGCTTTTTCTTGGACATTTGTATTTTTAAAAAATAAATTTACATGTATTTTATTTATAAAATAAATAAAAAATGTCCAAGGAAAAGCAGTAGCTAAGGAAAAGATGTAGCTAAGGAATTAATGTGACTAAGGAATTATTTCCTTGAAACATAATTCTTTGGCAACCTCAATTCCTTAGCTACATCTTTTCCTTAGCTACTGCTATTGGTTGTTTGTATTTTTAAAAAATAAATTTACATGTATTTTATTTATAAAATAAATAAAAAATGTCCAAGGAAAAGCAGTAGCTAAGGAAAAGATGTAGCTAAGGAATTAATGTGACTAAGGAATTATTTCCTTGAAACATAATTCTTTGGCAACCTCAATTCCTTAGCTACTGCTTTTTCTTGGACATTTGTATTTTTAAAAAATAAATTTACATGTATTTTATTTATAAAATAAATAAAAAATGTCCAAGGAAAAGCAGTAGCTAAGGAAAAGATGTAGCTAAGGAATTGAGGTTGCCAAAGAATTATGTTTCAAGGAAATAATTCCTTAGTCACATTAATTCTTTAGCTACATCTTTCTAACTGCTTCTACATTTTTATTTATTTTATAAATAAAATACATGTAAATTTATTTTTTAAAAATACAAATGTCCAAGAAAAAGCAGTAGCTAAGGAAAAGATGTAGCTAAGGAATTGAGGTTGCCAAAGAATTATGTTTCAAGGAAATAATGTTGCTTAAAATATAATTCTTTGGCAACCTCAATTCCTTAGCTACTGCTATTCCTTGGGCTTTTTAAAATTTTTTCATAAATGAAATACATGTAAATTTATTTTTAAATAATACAAATGTCCAAGGAAAAGCAGTAGCTGAGGAAAAGATGGCTAAATTAATTCTGTATAAATTAACATGTGGCAACCTCCTTTCCTTAGCTATCCCTGTTCCTATAGCTTTTTATTTATTCAAATTAATAAAAAGCTATGGAAAGGAGGTTGTCTACATGTTAATTTCCATGGCTAAATTAATTCTGTATAAATTAACATGTGACAACTGAAAAATTTGAGCTACTGAGACATCACGTGGGTTTTATCCGTTTTATCCTGTTTCAAACGTTTCATTCATGAATAATTGTAAGCAACTCAAAAACTCACAGATGCCCATCCCTGCGTATGAGGCATTTTTTTTTTAATTTATTGCTTTTAATGATATTGCTAATAAAAAAAATTGCCTTCTTTACCTATATATAGAACTTGACTCTACTGCCATCTATCAAAATTCAATGCAAGCGATTATTTTATGAACAAGTCCGAAACGACGTCGATCCGACATCGAATAGCGCCACCCTCCGACATCGTTTCGAGCTCGAATTTCGACGTCGAACGGAGCGTGGGCCTCGGAAATCGAGCGCTATTCGACGTCGAATAGACATTAGATTTCTACCTGGGAACTAACCAATGTTTATTTTAAAAAAATTAGGGTCAACGGTTTTTCATATACGTTATAAAACACTATAGTGCATGTGCGCCTGCATCAATAAATATTAAATACACAAAGAAAAGCCTTGTTGATTAAAAAAAAAGGCTAGTGTAATGTCCTATGGTAGACGCACCAATTTTTTTTTATTTTCTCATTTTTAAATCTGTTAATCTTATTATATATTCAGGGTATAGTTCGATACCCTGAGCTCCATCTTACGTACTACAGACTGATTTTTATATCAGTTTAATATTTTATAATTTTTACAATAAATTAAGAGTGTTTGTATGTAATTTTTAATTCAAATCATGGTGTTTTTATGAATAAAATTAATGCTTTATCCGAATATTAAATTTCGTGTGTCGTCTCATTTATTTGATTATTGAATTATATGTATGCTTACGTTATATTTTTTGTGTCCATTTCAGGTCTCATTTACCCTTCCTAAATTACGCGTCTGTCTGCTTAAACCCTCCTACTGTTTTCTTAAGTGAACCGGGAAAATTAGTTTTAATTCATTATATATATCAGGTAGGATTATTTTATAGGGCAAAATATTTATGTCCAATAAATAATCCGGCTACGATATTTCATAGGGGCTTGTCCGGGACCAAGATAGAAAAAACGTGTTCGCTGAGGGTAAAAGAATGCCGGAGAAATTAGGTCGCGCGCGGGAAAATTCGCCGAAAAACGAGTAAATTTTTGTTGTGAAAAAATATATGTAAAAATAATTGTTAAATTTTTTTTGTTACGCGGCAAAATTATAACGAGGCGTCCTTTTTTTTGTGTCAATAATTTTAGCTCAGCGTCACTTTCCTTTGTTTTTAAAAAAAAAAAAATTCTAGCTCGGCGTCATTTGTCTTTGTTTCAAGAATTATTTTTTTAGCTCGGCGTTGAAATATCGTAGCCGGATTACTTATTAGACAACCCAATATTGCCCTATAAAATAATCCTGCCTGATATATATTTTAATTAGCCCTGTTTATCCTGCTCATTTAAGAAACATTAGAAGGGTAGGGAAATTAGGAACGTGATTTAGGAAGGTAATCAGCCGCTGAAAATGGACGCGTAATTAGTACACAAATTAAATACATATAATTTATAAAAAATTGACTCTGACACAAATAATATAATGTTAAACAAAATGATTAATTTATTAATAAATTACCACCAACTTTACCAATAATATGTATGCTGATAATATGTATGCTAGTAAAGGCTAGTTGATATTGGGCCTGACGTGGACCTTGCTTGTGTACCTTGATCTTGACTTTTGTGAGACAGGTTAAAATAATTATTTTATTACAAATAAAATAATTAACTTGATTCACATATATCTATCTATATAGATAGGACTGAAGACTCATATATATATATGTGAAATATATGTAGTTTACACCAGACACATATATTAAATTAACTTTTGTTTTAACACTGAATTTACACTAGTGTGCTACGGTAAGGTCGCTTTTTGCGGCGTAAAACGTGGCAGCAACAACTTTTGGACCATGTGGTCGTAACTTTTACAGTCAAATATTTAATTATTTTGACTAAATAATTTAGTCATTCAATGCAACAAATTATAATTTTAATCATTCAATATTTATTTAAATGGTTAGATCAATACAAAAACGTATACCTGAAATTACACTACTGTGCTACGCTAGGATAGCTTTTTGCGGCGTAAAACGTGGTAGCAACAACTTTGGACCATGTGGTCGTAATTTTTATATTTAAATATTTGATTATTTTGACTGAATAATTTAGTCATTTAATGCAACAAATTATAATTTAAATCATCTAATATTTATTTCAATGGTTAGATCGATACGAAAACGTATACTTGAATTTACACTACTCGAGCAAGAAATCCTTAGACCATGTGGTCGGAGATTATAACAATTTTAAGTTAAGACAATTCAAATGAATTTAGATTATTAATTTATATAACCAAATGTTATATAAATATATTTAAGAACAATTCAATAAAATAATTCAATAAAATATTGAATGAAAATTTAACTTACAATTTGTGCTGCTGTTTTGTAAAAATTATTCTAAGGCAATAGAGCTGGAAGAGCGGTGTCCTGGTCGACTAACAACCCAAAAGTGGACGATCGAACATCCCTCAGAATCCTCATCGATGGAAAAATCCATAAGGGTGAGAGGGAATCGTTCGGGGATGTTCGGTTTTCCTTGGTTTATTTTCCATTTTCTTTATGTCGCTTGTGTCTTATTGGTCGACCTATATGGTTCGACTTTAATTTATTATTTAATATTATTTCTATTTATTGGAAAATTATATGAGTGGTATCAACAGGATCCTTATAACTTTAGGATTCTATCGGTATCATTCATTTCATTAATGTATTATTAATTATTTCTTTGCAAATAAGCATTGTTGCCAACTGACCTTAGGGTCAGTGTTACATTTTATTCGAGGGTGCAAGGTCTCTAAATCCTTCCAACGCAATACAGTTGTCGTGCGTTAGATGGAGTTAGGATTGCCAAAATACACCCTGATATTATATATTTCATTGAATAAAAAAAGAAAAAGTTCAGGCGTTTTACCACCGGACATTACAGCGTCATTTTTTGTTTAGTCGTTAAATAATGTTGTTTAAAGGGGAAAATTCTAAGAATTAATCCTAATGTTTTAAGTATGTGCGTAAAAATTCACACTTTTTTTTATTATTTTTATTTTTTTTTCTCAAAAAAAATATAAAATAAAATTAAAGGGGAAACATGTTTTAATTTTTCCCCGCATTAATAAATAAATATATGCAACGCAAGATGTTGACAATAAAAATTTAATGAGTTTCTCGAGAAAAACAATAAAATTTTATTTTTTTTTTAGTTTAGTTTCTAGTTTCACTTTTTTTTATTGCTGTTCAGTTTACTACCCGAGGGGCTTTTAGATTTCCCAAGCTCCAAATTTTTTTTTCAGATAGTAAAACTGTGCCCTTTTTTTTTATTACTTTACGACGTCTAACATCTGGCCCCAAACAAAACGCCGATAAAAAAAAAAAAAAAAAGAGAGAGAAAATACGGGCATGTCAAACGGGCTTCATGACTCATCCTAAATAATTATTTATTTGTGTATAATTGTAATTGTTTTACAATTGTTTAGGTTAATATAATTTTAAATAATTTTTTTTAATGAATATTTAATAAGTAAAACCCAACTTTAAATAATAATATTTTTTATATATATATCATAGTGTTAACAATTATAATTATTCATAATAAAGAGTGAACAATTGACCTCAAGTAACAATAAATAACAATAAACAAACAGTGTAAGTGAGTGGTGGTTAAAAGAAAAAAAAAAAAAAAAAAAAAATTTACAATATATATTACATTAAAGTTTAATTAGATAATTAATTAAAGAAATAACCCAACAATAATGCAAGCTCTTCGAAAAATAATTGAGCATTGTCATTAACAATAAACAAAGTAAATTATTTATAATAAACAATAAATTCGTGATTATTTAATAAGCAACCGAAAAAAAAAAAAAAAGAGAAAAATACATAATTTTCGATTATTAATTTAATGATGGATTAAAAGAAAAAAAACAAAATTTTTTTTTTTTGGCGTACCTAGACGAAGATTCAAAGAAATACATGAATATTTTAAATTTTTTTATATACACAAATGAACTTTGATCGATCGTTAATTAATAAAATAATTTGTTTATATAAAAATATATTTACATAGTGTATGATGAAGAACTATACAAACATTCACTGATAAATATACAGAAGTATAATTTGTTTCAACAATAAATTTGTTTTACCTGCATCATTAAAGTTATTAATAAATATTATTATATTCAATATCAAATCATTAGAGCATTTATTTAAATAATTCAATTGAATCGTTTTTATAAATAATAAATAATTTTTATTTATTTAATTATTTTTACAAAAAAAAAAAATTTTTTTACTTTTACCCGTACTCGAATTCGAAAGCAAACGAACGCCGTACAACACGAGCGTTCTACTGTAAAGCAAATACACTATTATCAAGAGGCATGGTAGTGTCTCGACTCAAGTATGAGAAAAATGTATGTGTGTTGATGATAATATGTGTGAGATGAGATTAACTACTACTACCGTGCCCTATTATACATCAAATAGTTCGTCCCCTTCCGTCGCAAATCCATTAGAAATTTAATTAAAATATAATAGACTTGAATGAGGATGCTAAAGTTTGGTAATGATCCCATAAATCGATGTCAAGCTTTTTTTTTAAAAAAAAATCAGATTTTTCCGTTGCGGTAATATATATTCAAAGCATAATTGATATTTACGGTCTTTTCGTTTTTATCAAATCGACTACATTTTGTTCGTTCAGTTGGTAAGGTATAAAACTTTACAAGGGTGTTGCGATATTGGCTGCACTGCAGAATTTTATTTTTTATTATTTTTCATTATTTTTCATAACCTCCAGAATACGTCGTTGAACTCTCATGTTAAACGACAAAAAAAAAAGATATATGTATATATTATATATTATATAATAAAAACTGATTTATTTACTGATTGAAAACTGATTTAAATAATCAAAACATAGTTCATCATTCTGTTTTCAACTACCCTACCGACAAGTCAACAATATAATTTAAAAAGAAACACTCGAAATAGTAAGATAGTTTTGTCCATCTGTTAATCAATTATCTATTTTTTAAATAACAAATCTCAAGTGTTTGGATTTTATATTAGCTTTAACAGCTTTATATTTTTTCTTGTAGAATTAATAATAATGATAATAATTGTTCTACAGTAAATCTTATTGCAAAAAAAATTATTAAAATGACAGCTAATATTAATAATAATAAACTGTCAGAAGTATTAAAGCTATTTTTACTTCCAAATAATAATGTTGTGTCAACAACATATTTGGATTTATTTGGATTTACTTTTAACTCATAGCTAACAACAAAAATGAAGGTAACAATTGTTGATAATTTATCCATCAATTTTAGACAATTTACATAACCTCAAAAAAAATATACCTATATAAATTGTCTATATTCTCTTTGTATTTAAAGAAAATAAATAAAAGAAATAAATGCTTTTTTTTTTATGTTAATAAACAGCTCGACAATATGAATTATTAAAAAATTGGATCATTGAAGCTCTAAATATTTGGAGTCAAGATGACAACAAACCATGTCAATCAGTTGGTGTATTTACTTTAAAACTAATTGGAATATTATCAAAAAATGAAAACTATTTTGATGATATAATTAACAATAACATATTCGATAAAATATTTAAAATATTTAACTTACGAAATGATGATTTATCAGTATCAATGAAAATGGCATACACATCATTACTTGTTGATGTTATTGATCACAAAATTGGACGTCAATGAATAATAAAAAATACAGGTAAATATTAAAAATATAAATATTAATTTAACAATTATATGAATTTTAATTTTTAATTATCAGGTATTTGGATTGATATGGTTAAATATGCTCAATTAAATCCTCAAATGTATGTAACAAGAGAAACTCAAAGATTCATCTACACAATGCTGGCTAAAGGATCTCAAGATAAAGTTTTTTGTAAAAAATATAATAATTGCAATAAGTGAGCCAGTTATAAATAATAAATTTAATGGTAATTTACATGGTATTGATTTAAGTAATATATATGAAGATCAACAAAATCAAATATGTACAACATTTGATTTAATAACAAGTATATATGATATAATATATTATTTAAAAATATGGATAACATAATAATAATAATATTGGGCAAATTATCGTTCATTATTTTGTCATGTACAAATGAATCTTATTAAAAAAAATAAAATTATTGATTTATTAAGATCAAATAAATTAGCATTAATATATATGAAAAAATTACAAACATTAAGACCATTCGAAATGCCACATGGACATAAATTTAATCATCAAAATATTGCACTTATGATAACACCAATGGGTTCATTAATGAAACGTGAATTAATGCAAAATGATTGTGCTAAAATATTTATTGATAAATTATTTGATGTAACATGTCAACCAGTACAAAGAGTATGTTAACGTCCCAAAAGTTAGCAAACCAATATGAGCACAAACGATTATAAATAGCACTAGAATTTTATGCTCTTTTTGTGTTATTTTTGAGTGCAACTCGCGATTTTTGTGCTCTTATATATTTTTTTTTATGCAATGTTGTGCCAGCTTAAACTTAAGTCAGCACAACTTTTTCAATAATTAACCAATCGACACGTAATATGGCTCAAAATTATGTGCTTTTTATGTGTTTTTATTCTATGTATATAAATATATAAATATTTTTTTATCAACCCTTTTTTAATTATTTTCTTTATTTTTTAAGCAATGTTGTGCTAGCTTAAATTCAAGTCAGCACAACTTTTTTAATAATTAACCGATCAACACGTAATATGGCTCAAAATTATGTGTTTTTTAATTAACTTTTTCATTTTTTATGCAGTGTTGTGCCAGCTTAAATTCAAGTCAGCACAACTCTTTTAATAATCAACCGATTGACTTGAGTTAAAGCTGGCACAACACTGCATAAAAAATAAAAAAAATAATTAAAAAAGGGTTAATAAAAAAAAAAAAATTATTTATATACGTAGAATAAAAACACATAAATCTAAGCTTCCTTTCATGTCGATCAGTTGATTGCTGAAAAAGTTGTGCTGACTTAAATTTAAGCTGGCACAACATTGCATAAAAAATAAAAAAATTAATTAAAAAAGGGTTAATAAAAAAAAAAAAAAAATATTTATATACGTAGACTAAAAACACATAAAAAGCACATAATTTTGAGCCATATTACGTGTTGATCGGTTAATTATTAAAAAAGTTGTGCTGACTTGAATTTAAGCTAGCACAACATTGCTTAAAAAATAAAAAAAATAATTAAAAAAGGGTTAATAAAAAAAAAAAAAATTATTTATATACATAGAATAAAAACACATAAAAAGCACATAATTTTGGGCCATATTGCATGTCAATCGGTTGATTATTAAAAGAGTTGTGCTGACTTAAATTTAAGCTGGCACAACACTGCATAAAAAATAAAAAAATTAATTAAAAAAGGGTTAATAAAAAAAAAAAAAATTATTTATATACGTAGACTAAAAACACATAAAAAGCACATAATTCTAAGCTTCCTTTCATGTCGATCAGTTGATTGCTAAAAAAGTTGTGCTGACTTGAATTTAAGCTGGCACAACATTGCATAAAAAATAAAAAAAATAATTAAAAAAGGGTTAATAAAAGAAAAAAAAAATTATTGATATAGGTAGAATGAAAACACATAAAAAGCACATAATTTTGGTCCATATTACATGTCAATCGGTTAATTATTAAAAAAGTTGTGCTGACTTGAGTTAAAGCTGGCACAACACTGCATAAAAAATAAAAAAATTAATTAAAAAAGGGTTAATAAAAAAATATTTATATATTTATATACATAGAATAAAAACACATAAAAAGCACATAATTTTGAGCCATATTACATGTCAATCGGTTGATTATTAAAAAAGTTGTGCTGACTTGAGTTAAAGCTGGCACAACACTGCATAAAAAATAAAAAAAATAATTTAAAAAGGGTTAATAAAAAAAAATATATATATTTATATACATAGAATTAAAACACATAAAAAGCACATAATTCTAAGCTTTATTTCATGTCGATCAATTGATTATTAAAAAAGTTGTGCTGACTTGAGTTAAAGCTGGCACAACACTGCATAAAAAATAAAAAAAATAATTAAAAAAGGGTTAATAAAAGAAAAAAAAAATTATTTATATAGGTAGAATGAAAGCACATAAAAAGCACATAATTTTAGGCCATATTACATGTCAATCGGTTGATTATTAAAAAAGTTGTGCTGACTTAAGTTAAAGCTGGCACAACATTGCATCAAAAATAAAAAAATTAATTAAAAAAGGGTTAATAAAAAAATATATATATATTTATATACATAGAATAAAAACACATAAAAAGCACATAATTTTGAGCCATATTACGTGTCGATTGGTTAATTATTGAAAAAGTTGTGCTGACTTAAGTTTAAGCTGGCACAACATTGCATAAAAAAAAATATATAAGAGCACAAAAATCGCGAGTTGCACTCAAAAATAACACAAAAAGAGCATAAAATTCCAGTGCTATTTATAATCGTTTGTGCTCATATTGGTTTGCTAACTTTTGCGACGTCATATCACCCCTTTTCTTATCACTTTTTTTTTTTTTTTTTTTTAATTAGGTCTTTTTTATAGTTTGGTTTATTGCACCATTAAGATCACCACGATTATCACCAAGTGGATCATAAAAATGAACTCCACGAAAAGCTGAAGTCGTGAATTCATTATTTTAACCTAACAGTTCATGTATTCACGACTGTTTATTATTCATTTTATTATAATTGAAACCTATTTGGTCATTGTTAATAATAATTAATATGCAAACTCACTTTTGGTTCTTGAGCCATGGTTCAATCTTTTTTTATTACCATTTACCACTGCAAAATTATATATATGACAATGTAACAAAGGCTTTGTGCTTGCGAACCGTTTACGGCTGTGTTTACAATAAGCGAAAAGACTAGAGGCCCTAGAATCTCTAGTTTTCTCAACAAGAAGCTTCGTTTACTCCGCGCAGTATAATCAATCAAATCAGTCATTGTAAAATTGTAAAATTCTTTCATTATCCAATTATATAATTATAACATAATTTTTTATAGACGCCGATGCATTGATGTATTATTTATTGTTGTGTACTAAAAAAAAAAGTTTTGACAGTTGTGCAGTGATATGAGTTAGTTCATTTCAAAGACAAAGAGGTCACTTTCAACTCTCATAAACTTTATGGGTACATTCCTGAAAATTTTTTTTTCGCTCTGGAATTTTGCCCTGTAAAGCGGTGTCCCCACGCTATAGAAATGCTTGCAAGATCTATCATTACTAGAATTAGATAATTACTAGAATTTTGGTGGAAATCGGCCTTAAAAAGCCTTGCAAGACTTTCTCAGCCAATGGAACATGTTCCATTTTTTCGTGCATAGAAATTAAATTGCATAAAAATGACAAAGGTTAACGTTAGATTATATCGTAAAGATTGGGAAAGTGACAATGAATTTAAAGGTAATTATTAATGTATATAATTATAATATATTCAAAATATATATGTATAAAATATATTATAATATACTTTTGAAAAAAAAAAAACAATAAAATTCTTAACTATTTTTTTGACATTTATTTTTTTAATTTTTTACTCTCTATTTCTTGTTATTAATTTTCTGTTTCTCAATTTTATTCGACTATTTTTTATTTATTTTTTTTTTGTATATTCTATATGTGAAAAATAATTTATCAAAATAAATAATAATTATCAAAATATTAATATTACAATATCTGTATGGTATTATTTACCATGGATTTCAAGGGCTCCACCAATGCTCAACAAGCCTGATGAAGCATATTGCAAGTTGTGTAAAAAAACATTTCGTCCTCATGCAGCTACTTTAAAACGCCATGGTGCCAGTCGAGGTCATTTAGAAAGAGGTTCATCTCTCATGTCAAGGACTCAAAAAACTTTGGCTTCTTGTGGTAAAATAATGCATTTTATAATATATTTTTATACATTGTAATATTAAATTTTAAATATATATATACATTTTCTAGGTATTGCTCGAGGCACTGACAAAAGTAAAATTATCGACATTCGTCTGGTATTACATGCTGCTGTACATGGTACAATCAACAGTCTGGACCATTTAAATGCTGTTTTGATTAAATGTGGTGAAGGAACACCATTTGAAAAATTACAACTTCATCGTACAAAAGCTTCAAAGTTGATTAAAAATATAATAGCTCCAACATTTTTAAAAGATCTTATTGATGATATTGGAGAGCAAGATTTTTCAATAATTTTAGACGAGTCAACTGATGTTTTCACTAATAAATTCATGGCATACTGCATCAGATATTTCAGTATCAAGAGCAAGAAAATTTTGACTAACTATCTTGGATTTAGTCAAGTTACTGGAACAACAGCTGTTGAATTATATGATGTATTTTGTTAATTTTTAGAAGACATTGGCCTTAAAATAGAGAATATAATTGGAATTGGCACTGATGGAGCAGCAAACTTGTGTGGAAATAATCATAGTCTTTACACTTGATTGAAAAAAAAGTACCAAGCTTGCAATTGATTAAATGTACTTGTCATTCAATTGACAAATGTGCAGATTATGCGACTGATGAGTTACCATCAAATTTATGCTTACGTAACTGAACGAAATCAATGTTTGAACTTCGCGATATCTTACCTTTTCCCCGATCAAGTATTCATAGTTCAACTAATAATAAGCTGAGAGATCACGAGAATACTTTAGAGAACAAAAATATCAAAATACCTACTTTTCTGCCAAATATCCAAACTTCTAAAAGAAAACGCCCGACTAATGGTGACGTTCTGTTAAATACTAGAGGATATGATTGTGGCCGAAAGCGCATTTGTAAACGAATGATTATAGAGATTCCAAGTATTTCAGAAGAATCTAAAAACAGAATTGGAGGGAATCAAAGATTAAACGGAGACGACATACTGTTCTCTGGAAAGTTGCTATCCGGTTGTTCTGATTATGTACCACAAGATACTTTATATATCCAAAACTTAGATAAAATACAAGCTATTTCAAAAACTAAAAAACATATACAAATCCTCCATAGCAGAGGCGCTTCTGGCCCAATGACTGATTACTGGGTTTGCAGATATTACGATGGTAAAAATATTCATATTTATGATTCATTAAACATTTATATTAGACTGCTTCAAAACAAAAAATTTTTTCATTTTCGGCCTCCCATGGGCTCAAATTGTTGATATTGATGATAAGAAGACACAGTTAAAATTTCAAAACGATTCATCAATTTTTGAGCCTACGAATCAGGGTTGAATTTGCCCATTTGATTAACACGTAAAAAAAACATTTGTTGGGTTATCCTAAAATATCTCTCTCAATTAACAAGATAAAAATTTAACTAATCTACCATATTAAAGCTCTTATAATGAGCTTTAAAAAATGTATAGACTCTTCTTATTTACCTTTACTTGTGTTGTCTGAAATAAGGTTACAATATAAGAAATATCAAAAATTGATTAAATTCTTTAAAAAAAAAAAATTAAAAATTCATAACTTACAAAGTAATTGACCTAAACACTTCTAATTTGGCTTGAAATAAGCGTCTTAAAAAACTCAATTTTTTGTGCATAAATAATTAACTTATAAACAATAGTTTTCATAAAAAAAATAAAATTGAACTTTTTTATTTTTTTATTTTTTGGTTACCCAAAGACGAAAAGAAAAATAAATTATGAACATTATTTCGACACCTTGGAGGGATGGAAAAATTCAAAAAACGCGTTTTTATAGGTAAATACAAAGAATATATGTCATTTTTATCAATACTCTAAAAAAATCAGAATCTTTTTCCGAGATATAAAATAAATTTTTTATTGAATTTTTTACTTAAGTTTAACATGATTATCTAACGAATAATGAAATGATAGTTTTATTTATGATTCGAGTAAGTCGATTTATTCCTTGCTGAAGCAATTGTATTTTCATGACAATCAGGTAATACTTCCCAGGTAAGATCCCACAGGGGTGAATGACCGTGCCAGGTTTGTTATAAGCTTGTGTTCCAAATCTTGGTGGACTAGGATGTGTCTAGCATGACACAGAGAATTTTTACAGTCATTGCACAAGACTTGTTAGTCCAGGCTTGTACCAAGCCTGTGTCGATTATTATTTCCAAGACTCACACAAGGTTAAAAATTCCAAGCTTGTGTCAGGCCTGAACTGACAGTCATTACACAAGACTTGTTAGTCCAGGCTCGTACCAAGCCTGTGTAAATCGTTAATTCCGAGCCTCACGGAAGATTAAAAATTTCAAGGTTGTGTCAAGCCAGTATTTCCAGTCACTAAGCAAGCTTTGCTAATCTAGGTTTGACACAAGACTATCCTTTTGATTTTCCCTGGCCTTGCACGAGCCTTGTAACACAGCCTTGTGTGAAGCTGGTGACCATTGTTTCACCAAGCCTGGCACGAGACTTGACTTATGCATATATTTAATATGGATTATCCATAGTTTTTCGTTCAATTATTATCGTTTAATAGAATTGTCTGAATAAAAAAATATCAATGTTGTAATTAATAAATTAACAACAATAATAAATTAACAATAATAATAGATTAACAATAATAATTTATTTATATTTTTTTTAATTGTTTTTGGAAGCTTGTATCAAGCCCGAGACACAAGCTTTGGCACAAGGCTGGGACACGAGCCTTGGCACAAGGCTTGTCATCGAGCCTGTAACATAGCCCATAGGCATATTTCCAAGCACTCAACAACCTTGGCATAAGCTTGGCGCACAAGCTAGACACAGGCATGTGAGCCTTGTGCCATGCCTGGCACAATCGTTTACTCTTACCTGGGTTGACGGCTATTTTCGAAAACTTGTAACAATGCTTGTAATTGATCTTCGTCTTTAGTCGAGAAAATCATTATTATTTTTAAATTCACTATAATAATACCTTTTTTTTAAAAAAAAAAAAAAACTCGTATAAATTATAAATTCAATGAAAATTTAATTAACTTAAAATTATTCCAATTTTCCCAGTATCCAGACATCTAAAATATATGAGTACCAGTTTCTAGACAGTCAAAAAAATATCAACGTCAAACAAATTTAGGTTATGTTTGGTAATGTTGTCAGTTTTACTAGTTGTTATTAGTGTCCGGATACTGGTCTCAGATACAATTTGATGAAATTGGAAGACCCTAGTAGTCAGACTTCATTATTCATATTTATAAAAGTTTTATCAAAAAATTTTTTTTATCTAATCGGAAAATTCAAACATTTTTACGGAAATCGATATCAAACACTAAAATTAATTATATCTGATAGACGCATAAGTTAATGGTTTAATTAGTAGCAATCACTCGACGACGACTACTCTGGACTACTCACAGTGTCCTCTGAAGCTGTTTGAGTGTCACATAATTTTATTCTACCTTTAATATTTATTTGAAAATTTTTTCTATTAATTATAAAAAAAAAAACTGTCTGTTTAAATTAAAGAGTATAAGACGTAGAAATATTTTAATAAAATTCTTCGAATTTTAAAATGAAAACTATCGGCATAATTACTGAATAACAGCCAAGTGTACTACTATTAGGAAGTGTCCAAGTACTGGTGCCATGACAGTATATCTCGGAAAAAGATTCGGATTTTTTTAGAGTATTGATAAAAATGACATATATTCTTTGTATTTACCTATAAAAACGCGTTTTTTGAATTTTTCCATCCCTCCAAGGTGTCGAAATAATGTTTATAATTTATTTTTCTTTTCGTCTTTGGGTAACCAAAAAATAAAAAAATAAAAAAGTTCAATTTTATTTTTTTTATGAAAACTATTGTTTATAAGTTAATTATTTATGCACAAAAAATTGAGTTTTTTAAGACGCTTATTTCAAGCCAAATTAGAAGTGTTTAGGTCAATTACTTTGTAAGTTATGAATTTTTAATTTTTTTTTTTTAAAGAATTTAATCAATTTTTGATATTTCTTATATTGTAACCTTATTTCAGACAACACAAGTAAAGGTAAATAAGAAGAGTCTATACATTTTTCAAAGCTCATTATAAGAGCTTTAATATGGTAGATTAGTTAAATTTTTATCTTGTTAATTGAGAGAGATATTTTAGGATAACCCAACAAATGTTTTTTTTACGTGTTAATCAAATGGGCAAATTCAACCCTGATTCGTAGGCTCAAAAATTGATGAATCGTTTTGAAATTTTAACTGTGTCTTCTTATCATCAATATCAACAATTTGAGCCCATGGGAGGCCGAAAATGAAAAAATTTTTTGTTTTGAAGCAGTCTAATTTATATACTCCATAATGATTATCGAATGTATTTACAACGTTTATTTCCATTTTATAGAGTTGAACAGAACAATGTGCGGTTTCCAGAAACTCATCAACTATAAAATGCTGATGATTGTGGTGTGCTGGCTATTGCATTTCGAGTTTCTCTATTATTTCGTCATAAACTTGAAACTATTGAATATGAGTATGACAATTTGAGAAAGCATTTGCTCAATATGTTCGAAACCCAGATAATTACTCCTTTTTTGATGACTAAGCATAGCGATCCACCACTTCCACTACCACTGGAAGAGATAGTAAAAAAAGAACATACAGCATATTTAAAACGAACACGCTTAGACAACAATGCTCAAACAGCGACCATTCAAAGTAAAAAAAAAACGTATCGAAACAGCCTCAAATCTTGAAAAGTGAGCTACCAAAAGACGATAATACATATGTTCCGTTTAAATCTCCACTAGAAATATATATTCAAAATCTTACATATGAAATTCTGGTTGAGTCTATCGACAATCTTACAAACGAAACAGAAGCCAGGCTCAGAGCTGAAAAAATTGTCAAGTGGTGTATGCAAGCAAGGAAAAATTATTATTCTGTCCAATTTAAAACTCTTCAAAGAATGATAAAAATGGCAGATTCACGTTTAAAAAATATGATTGATGATTCTGACATTGAGAATTTATGTGGAGACTCAGAGCATACCTCATCTTCTGAACCATATTTTTATGATCGATCATACAATTTCAATTATGAATCAGAAAAACCAAAACGAGTAAATGCTATATCAGTAAAAAGAAGGCATGAAGACAACGAACAAAATGAAATGATAATGGAAATCGAAAAGCAAAAAAAGTTTTCAGAGACTTTTGTTATAAATCCACAGGGTCAAGCAGTCAATATATTACCAATTGAAACAAATAAAAAGGGTGTAAAATTTTAGAGCTGTGATTCTACTTGCACAGTATTAAAAGACCAAAAACTTTTTAATCTCTATAAAAATTTTCTCCAAATTTTAGTAACTCATACGTTGTCAAGTTGTCCAAAATTTCTACAACAATGTATTATTACGCATTCAGAGGATAAGTGAGGTCATTCATTTAGCTGTTATAGCAGTGAATATCTATATAAATCAATCAGCTTCTCTCTGCATCTTTTATCACCTCATTTCTCATCAATAAGGTCAATGTTACGATGTTTATACAGATTGAATGAATATTATAGAAAATTACTGAAATTGAGCCATGATTAAGATATGACAAATATAAAATCATTATTAGAAGTTGAGAAAGAAATGAAAAAACAAAATGTAGAATTTAGCACAAGTCATGAGATGGATTGCTTGAATAAAGATTTGATTATTGCAGAGAATAGTGCAGCGTTCAAAATTTACACAAAAAAAATGATGGATTTACCTAGAAATCATTGTAGATCTTGCCAACGATTACTTTTTGAACGTTCCTTAAAGAATATCAATAATTTTTATTTGCCAATTGTAAATCCATACTGGGATCAGATGGAAGAATTCTTCATCAATCATCCTGATGAAAAAGATAGCGATTATATTTGTGATAATTGTCTAAAATATTTCCGAAAATCAGATATTCCCCCAACATGTATACTGAACAATTTACAGGACGGTAATATTCCCAAAGAAATTAGAAAGTTATTAAACTATGAAGTAATGTTGATTCAACAAGCAAAAGCTTTTCAAGTAGTTCAAAGAGCTGGGACTGTACAAAAAAAAAGATATGCCACAGTCTTCAATATATCAAAAATCTAAGGAGCAGTCTTTTCATTTACCTCTACCACTTTCAGAAACTTTGGGAGAACTAGCTTCAAAATTCGACCCAATCAATACAAACCATGAGCTATATATACTAGTACGAAGTATTCCCACAAAAGCTAAAATTGTTTGGCAAAATTTAGTGAATTTAGAGAAAGTATTCAAAGCTTTACAATGGTTACGTTTAAACAATCTATCATATAAAGACATTGTATTGCCAGAATCTGCTGAAGAGTTAATTCAATATTTAGAAAAAAAGGATGTTGAATATTTTGTTGAAACGAATGTCCCAGAAAATTTCAAAAATAATGAAGAAGCATTAGAAAACAATACTAGTACTGAAAAAAATAATATCGAAAATCCAGCTGAAGCTACTGCTCTCATTCAAAGTTCTAAAAGTAGAGAAACTACATTAACTGCCAGTGATGTTTTACAAAGCTCTAGCCAACATGTAGCTGAGCAAAATTATCAATCTCTTGACAGTGTAGAAACTACATTAACTGTCAGTGATATTTAACATAGTTCTAGTCAACGTGTACCTAAACAAAATTCTCAGTCTTCTACAAGTTTTAAAAGTTCTAAAAGTAGAAAAACTGCATCAACTGCCAGTGATGTTTCACAGGATTAAAGTCTAGATAAACAAAGTGCTTTTCAGTGTTCTAAAAGTGCTTATATTAATGACAGCTAAACAAAATCTAAACAAGATGAAATAATACACTCTAATCATAGTTTATCAAAATACTTAAAAAATGATAATGATGAACTCCTTCTCTTAGCGAACGCCTATGATTGTGGTCAGAATGATAAAACTGCTATGAAAACTCAACATAATTCCAATGATGACGAAACTGATAATGAAAGCCTAGGTGCACTTATTTCTGGTAAGAAAATTGAAAAAATTATCACCGAGTATGCAAATAAAGATTTTGAGCCAGATCTAAATGCAGAGGATAAAAATAAAACAGAAAATTTAAAGAAACGAGCTATGCTTACTCAAATAGATCATTCAGAATTAAACTACGAACAATATACAATATATCCTTTGTACGATAAACGAAGAAATCAAATAGCTACAGACATTTATCAAATGTTGAAAATTCAAGACGATTCATTGGATTCACGACTAAAAACTTCAGGTTTGCAGTGCTTTCCAAACCTATATCCGCGAGGGATAAATGGACAGTGCCAAGACCGAGCTGAGCAGGTTCGCGATCATGATTTTATAAAGCAAAAACTTTGTTCCCTCAAGCCACGATTCAGACTAGACCAGCCACATATATTTTATTTTTTACAAAATGATAGTATTCGAAAATTAAAGTCAGTAATTTTTCACATGTTAAATGTTACAAATCCACGTGACAGTTATACTGTAAAAAATTATTAAAACAAATTAAGTGAGGGTCAGTTAGAAAAAGAGTTAAGCTCTATATTTTAGCGTCTCCCAAACACAGAACAATTTTGGAAAAAGCCAAGAAATAATCTTAGTTGTAGGATAAGAGAATATGGTCCAGCTACATGGTTTCTTACTCTAAGTCCAGTAGAGTATTTATGTGACGATTTGATTCAATATGTTCGTGAAATTAATGCTCCATTCTTAGACAAGATGTTACCGGGTCAAGTAATTGCTGCAGATCTTGTGTCAGTTCCTCGCTACATGGATCAAAAATTTCATGCCATGTTAGATTTCCTTAACTCAGAAAGTAATCCACTTGGAAAAATTACTCATTGTTTTTGGCGACGGGAATATCAAGGCCGTGGTATTCAACATTTCCATATATTATTATGGGTTGATAATGCTCCTATGATAGGTGCAAACGAAATTGAAGAAATAGTTGAGTTTAACCAAAAATATGTGACTTGCAATATGCCAAATAAAAATTTGTCACCATTATTGCATCGTTGGGTAACGACTCATCAAAATCATCATCATAATGGTTATTGTATGAGGTCAAATTGCAATTGCAGCTCCTACAGGCCTCGCTGCATTTGGTATTAACGGTATGACGCTGCATAGAATTTTTTCACTGCCGGTTCAGCATGGAGGTACATCAAAGTACATGGCTTTATCTGACGGTGCTCTTAAGGTATTACGTAAACAGTTAAGAAACATTGCACTAGTGATTGTAGACAAAATTTCAATGGTTTCTAATATTACGTTAATGAATGTAAATCGCAGATTGAATGAAATTTTTGATACTTCTGATGAATTAAAGGGATGGTTCGGTAAAAAACATATCCTATTTTTTGGAGATCTAATGCAACTTATGCTAGTTGCTCAAGACGCAGTTTACATGGATTTATCATCTGATGATATGAAAAAATTTCTTGAATCTATGGGACATTTCAATATTTGGAAACAATTGGTTGAATATGATCCACTTACTATGAATATACGTCAGCGAAATGATGATGCCTATGGGAAACTTTTGTCTCGATTGAGAGTTGGATCTATGACGAAAGAAGATGTTCAGCTGTTAAGCACTCGGAATATAAATTTAGATATATTCCCTGTTGGTGACAGACTCGATGAACTGTGTAATCATATACAAAAATTGCCTTCATCTGCTATATGCTTGTTACCAACTAATGAAATGTGTGATGCAATAAATTCTGCTATGTTAGACAAAATAAAAAAACAAGAAATATATAATCTCTGTGCAAATGATACCATCGATTGTAAGCCTATTTATCGAAAAAATGCAGAAAAAGACTTAGCTAACAATGAATATGATGCTAGTCGATTAGCTGGTTTAGCAAAAAATATAACAATTAAAATCGGTGCAAAAATCATGATTAGGCGAATTATTGACTACACATTAGGCATGGTCAATGGTGCGCTTGGTACAGTTGTATCTGTTTCAAAGAGTATGGATGGTAAAAACTTGCAATAAATTGTCGTCAAATTAACTAAGGAGGCCATGATTGTATAGTTGAAAGAATAGATGTAAAAGACCAGTTGTCTGATGAAGTGTTCGTAATACGTTCACAATTTCCTATTTGTGTTAGTTACGCAATGACAATACATAAATCTCAGGGAGTTATTTCAGAGTGCGCTATTGTTGACGTCGGTGAAAAGTCTTTTGCCAAAGGTATGACTCACGTGGCACTTTCGCGAGTTACAATATTAAATGGTTTTCATTTAATAAATTTTGACCCGTCAAAAGCAATAGCAAGTCAGCAAGCAATCGAAGAATATAATCGTTTGCGGAAAATTTATAAACCTGATTCGAAAGAAATTCCAATTTCGAATAGAAGTTTTCCGAAAAATTTTGATACCAAGTGGTGTTTGAAATCATCTTTGGTTGATATAGAATGTGAAAGAAAATCCAAAGTTATCGACACGCTGTCTAATTTACATGGATTATCTAATGATAATGGTACATCGAGCTATGTAAACTCTGTGATGCAATGTATATTACACTTAGAAGTTATAAATGAGTCATTAACAAAAGTTAGCAACTCACACCATTTAGTAGTAGCTAAATTTTTCAATGAGTACATTTCAAAAATGACTTCTTCAGCAGATGAAATTAAGACATTTGTTGGTGAAGCGTTCAACCATAATAACGAAGATGATCCTGCTAAATTTTTAACAGCACTCTGTACAAAAGATCATGTCCTAACCAAGCATTTAGGCCATGAAGAAAAGTATTTAGAAAAATGTGGATCCTGTTTATACGTGAATGTCTCATCGACAAACCAGTACATTATAAATCTTTTAATACCAAACGGAAATAACGCTCTCACATTACAAAAACTTATAAATCAATCGTTCTCATTGTGGTACGAAGGCACTGATGATGAGGAAAGACAAATGATGTTGTTGTTTTGAAGGTCAACTCTTTGTCAATGAATCAAAATGGTCGATTGCAAAACAATTATTGTTCGATAAAAGGGATACCCACATCTAAAGTAGAAATTTGTAGATCTACATATAAAGTTAATTACGCGATATTCACTGATAGCGGTAGATCAAACCAACATTTTGAAAGTAGACTTTTTGTCTCTTTACTATTTTACATTGAATTTAATTTCAAATAATAATTTTAAACAAAGACATGAAATTTATATTTAATACTAAAAAGAATAAAACAATTTATTTAACAATTATACTATTTGATATGATAATTTAACAAGACACAATATATATATATATTAATGGTTGTGATGTGGCAAAGCCAAATGATAATAATATCTATAACAAACAAGCAAATGACGTAAGTGAGTGTGAACATACCCCATCTGATTATTGGTAGAATAATAATAATTATAAATTTCAATTGGTGTAAACAATTGGAAGTTGATTTTCTTTTTTTTACATATTTTATTATTCCATAATAATCATAATTATTAATTCGTATGTGTTTAAACAATTGAAATTTAATTAACTCTGTGAATAATTATTATTCAATAATAATAATAGTTATTAATTGTATTGATTTAAGTAATCGGAATTTGATTAACCCTTTGAATAATTATTATTCAATAAAACAATAATTATTGATTTGTATTGTTTTAAATAATTAAAATTTAATTAGCCCTTTGGATAATTATTGTTCAATAATAATAATTATTAAGTCGAATTTGTTTAAATAATTGGAATTTAAATTCCTTTTTGGAAAATTATTGATTAATAATAATAATAATTATCAATCTCAATTGTTTTTAACAATTGGATTAGTTTCCTTTATATAATATATTTTATCATTTTATAAGAATAATAATTAATAATTTGAATTAGTTTGAATAATTGGAATTTAACGTCCCCTCTTGATAACTATTATTTCAATAGTAATAATGATTATTAATTTAAATGAGTTTAAATAATTGGAATTTAAATTCCCCTCTTGATAATTGTTGTTTAATAATAATAATAATTAATCATTTAAATTGTCTTAGATAATTAGGATCTAATTGTCCCTTTTTACAATTATTTTCGTGCAATAATTAATAATTATTTGAATTTACTCGGAATTAAATTTTTTTTTTTTGTGTGTAATTCTTATGTATTTACAAAGTTTTATTTATTTTATATGTGTACGATAAATATGAATATATATATAAAAAAAAAACTATGAATATATATAAAAAAAAAATATATATATATATAAAATTTAAACAAGGAAAATACGATGCGCGGAGGGAAAATGGACTAAAGAAGAAGGACGGCCTCCTTGGAAAAGCGGCATATTTAGCTAAGGCCCAAATCCCTTTTTTAGTTAGGCGTGGCTAGAACGTCGGGAAAAGCGGGACTAGCCAACGCTTAAGGGTGGGTCCTAACAACCCTCGGCCCTTATTGAGAAGCAATGGCCGTGCGCCCCTCTACATTCTACTGCTGAATTTTTTTTAATATGTTGTAACATTAGTATTATTCTTATAAATTATTAAATTAAAATTCTATCTTTACGAAGTTATTTAATTTTTTTTTTCTCTCTAAATTTATTTACAAAAAAAAAATTTTTTTTCTATACTTGAGGTTGGACGCACGTATGCGTATAACAATCAAAATTGATTCCTTGTATATGAAAAATGATAAACTACTCATATCATTCATGGATAAAATGTTAGTATTACTCCTATAAATTATTAAATTGAAATTTAATCTTTCAAATTTGTCTTTGAAATTTGGTCTACAAAACATTTTTTTTTACCTTTACTCAGATTTGAACGCTCGCAGGCGTATAATAAATTGAATGTATCTCCTCTTTACATAAAAGTTAATAAACTATTTATATCATTCATTAATATAATATTTGTATTGTTCTTACAAAATTTTAAAATAAAATTTCATTCTTTGCAATTTTTATTTAAATTGATTTGCAGAAAAAAAAAAAATTTTTTTTACATGGAGTCAAACGCTCACATGCGTATAGTAATCAAAATCGTTCCCTTGAATATATAAGTAAATAAACTACTTATATCATTCATGGATATAATATTAGTATTATTCCTATAAATTATTAAATTCAAAGATTTTCAGATTTTTCTGAATTTTATTTACAAAAAAAATAAAATATATTTTTTTTTTTTCATACTTGGATTCGAAAGCACGTCTGCGAATAATGATTTAAATTTGTGTACTTTCACAAAAAAATTAATAAACTACTCGTATCATCTACTGACACAATATTAAGGGATTACCCACGCATATCTAGAGACCTCTTGCGTATGAAATTTAGAAAGATAATATTTCTATGAGTGCGAACGAGATAAAAAAGAAAGAGAAAATCTTGTTTCTCACTTCAACTTGAGTATTTAGACAAAGACAAAAATTTATTGTTATTTATTGTAAAATAAAAAGGTCTCAAAGCCCTATTAACTTTTATATCAAAACTTTCCTTATTGTTTCCTCTATCTATCTGTAGTTTTTGAAAAAGCTATCTGCGTTTTCCATAAAATGGCTAACCAGGTTTCTAAAAACTAAACCGGACTCTCCATAAGAACCTATGTATAACCTTCAAAAAAGTAGCCTACTTTAGTAATTAATTACTAAGTACTTGGCTACAAGAAAATTATCAAAAAATTTGAGCGTATGTATTATTATTTCATTAATCTGCTCAAAAAATTTCAAGGCTCTATCTGCGTTTTTGATTGGTGATGGTAATCCCTTAATATAATTCTTATAAATTATTAAATTAAAGTTTAATTTTTTGAAATTTTTTCTAAACCTTATTAACAAAAAAGAAAAAAATATTTTTTTTTCCATACTTGGATTTGAACATACGTCTGCGCATAATAATTTAAATTTGGTTCCTGTTACATATAAATTGATGTACTTATATAATTCATTATTATGAGGTTGGTATTATTCTTATAAATTATTACATTTAAAATTTTCAAATTTTTCAAAATTTTTTTTTTCTCAACTTATCTACAAATTTTTTTACTTTTACTCAGATTCGGACGCTCGCAGGAGTATAATAAATTAAATTTGTTTCCTTTTTACATGAAAGTGAATAAACTAAGTATATCATTCATTAATATAATATTTGTATTAATCTTATAATTTTTTTTAAATAAAAATTTAATCTTTGCAAATTTTTTTTTGTTTTGAAAATATTTACGAAAAAAAAATTTTTATTTTTACTCAGAGCCAAACGCTCACATGCGTATAGTAATTAAAATCGTTCCCTTGAATATATAAGTAAATAAACAACTTATATCATTTATTGATATAATATTAGTATTATTCCTATAAATTATCAGTTTAAACTGAACCTTCCAAATTTTTCTGAATTTTATTTAAAAAAAAAAAAAAAAAATTTTTTTTTTGCATACTTGGATTTGAACGCACGTACGCGTATAATAATTTGAATCAACCCCTTTCATATAAAAATTGATAAACTACTTATATCATTCATTGATATAATATTAGTATTACTCCTATAAATTATTAAATTGAAATTTAATCTTCTCAAATTTTTCTTTGAAATTTTACCTACAAAAACAAAAAAAAAAATTTTTTTTTTACTCGGATTCGAACGCTCACACGCGTATAATAATTGAAATTTCTACCTTTTATAAAAAAAAATAATGAGGTACTTATATCATCCATTGTTATAATATGAGTTTTATCCCTATAAGTTATTAATTTAAAATTCAATATTTTCAAATTTTTTTTTATTCACAAAAAAATAAATTTTTTGTCAAACTTGGATTTGACGGCACGTCTGCGAATAATACTTTGAATTTGTGTCCTTTTTACAAAAAATTAATTAACTACTCATATCATCCACTGACACAATATTAATATTATTCTCATTAATTATTGAATTGAAATTTAATTTTTTCGAAATTTTGCCTGAATTCTATTAACAAAAAAAACAAAAAAAAATTTTTCCCAGACTTCGATTTGAACGCACGTCTGCGTATAATAATTTAAATTTGGCTCCTTTTACATATAAGTAGACAACCTTCTTATATCATTCATTATTATAACACTGGTATTATTCTTATAAACTATTAAATTTAAATTTAAATTTTTCAAATTTTAAAAAAAAAAAAAAAAACTTATTTATAAATTTTTTTTTACCCTTACTCAGATTTGGACGCTCGCATGCGTATAATAAACTAAATTTGTTTCCTTTTTACATAAAATTTATAAACTAATTATATCATTCATTAATATAATATTTGTATTATTCTTATAAATTTTTTTTTAATAAAATTTATTCGTTGCAAATTTTTTTTTTTTTAAAATATTTTCAAAAAAAAAATTTTTTTTTTACTTGGAGTCAAACGCTCACATGCGTATAGTAATTAAAATCGTTCCCTATAATATACAAGTAAATAAACTTGTTCCGTCGGAAAGAGAGGTAAGTGAAAAGAGAGAGAGAGAGAAAAAGTAAAATTCATTTTGAGAAAATAAAATAAAAGGCAAAATAAAATAAAAAATAAAATGTACAACAAACCTTGAGCCAGCGTGTCTAATCCTCTGATGGCACGAGTCGATGCAGACCAATCCCTCAAACTGACAACGTTTGCCATTAGAAAGATGTTGCAGTTTGAGGACAATGAGGATTAGGACGCTCACCTCGAAGACCACCCAGTCTTTCGAGGAATGAAATAAAATAAATGTGAAAACATTTTGGAAATTTTGTCGGTTCCAAACGACACTTGGTTACACCGGCGTCGTTTGGCTTTCTAGAATTTTCTAGAATTTTCTGATACTAAAGCCCAGAAGCTGGATAGCGTCCTGGACCCCTTTTTTTAGACAGTCGCATTCGCAATCTCGTAGCCTACGGAACTCTCTCTTGTCACTTGCTCTTACAAAAAATCAACTTAAATAAATTCACAAGTCAATAAATAAATTTAAACTAATTTGATAAACAAGTTAAATAATAATATAAATTTTAAATAATAAATTTAAATAATGATAATTGAAATTAAACGAAAACAAATACAAAAGATTATTGTGTTGATTATTTAAATATATATCCTAAATTCATTACCAGATATAAATCCCTTAACGGGCAATATATCCAACAAAACTACTTATATCATTCATGGATATAATATTAGTATTATTCCTATAAATTATTGAATTCGAATTTAATCTTTGAAATTTTTTCTGAATCTGATTAACAAAAAAAAAAATATAGTTTTTTCATACTTGGATTGGAACGCACGTCTGCGGATAATAATTTAAATTCGGTTTCTTTTATATGAAAGTTAATAAACTACTTAAACCATTCATTGATATAATATAGGTATTATTCTCATGAAGTACTAAAATTTAACGTCAAAAAAAAAAAAAATAAATAAATAAATTCTTTTACTTGGATTCAAACATCCGCATGAGGTTAATAATTTAAATTTGCCTCCTTTTATATAAAAATTAATATTATAAACTATTGAAAATCAATTTTTCCAAATTTTCGAATCTATTTACAAAGAAAATATAGATGAATTTATCTTTTTTATTTGGATTTAAACACTCGCATGAGTATAATAATTTAAATTTGTTTCCTTTTATAAACTACTCATATCATTCATTGAGTATTATTCTTATAAATCATTGAATTAAAATTTAATCTTTCCAAATTTTTTTTAAATCTATTGACAAAAAAAAAAAAAAAATTTTTTTTTTTCTACTCCTACTTGGATTTAAACGCACGTCTGCGTGTATAAAGTTGAATTTGTTTCCGTTTATATAAAAATTAATAAACTACTTATATCATTTACTGATACAATATTAGTATTATTCTCATAAATTTTTAAATTAAAGTTCAATCTTTTCAAATTTTTTAAAAAATTTATTTACAAATTTTTTTTCCTTTCTTTACTTGGATTCGAACGCTCGAATGCGTATAATAATTCAGATCGTTCGCTTTTTAATAAAAGCTAAGAAACTACTCAAATCATTCATTGATACAGAATTAATATTATCCTTAAATTAGAATTTATCAATTAAAAGTTAACGTTTTAAATTTTATTTATTTACAAAATTTTTTTTTTTGTTCTTACTGGGTTTCGAACCCACGTCTAAGTTAAAATTATTTCTTTTGCGCTTAGTAAGTTATTCAAATTATTTATTGATACAAAATTAATATTATTCGTATAAATCTTAGATTTGATTTTAATTAATTAAAAATTAACCTTTTTTTTGTTAATTTTTATTTATTTACAAAAAATTTGTCTTTACTAGGATTCGAACCCACGTCTAAGTTAAAATTATTTCCTTTGCATTTAATAAGATACTTAAATCATCTATTGATACAGAATTAATATTATTCTTACAAATTTTAAATTTAAATTTGATTAATTAAAATTTAACCTTTTGAAATTTTAATTTATTT
This sequence comes from Aphidius gifuensis, assembly GCF_014905175.1. Lineage (NCBI taxonomy): Eukaryota > Metazoa > Arthropoda > Insecta > Hymenoptera > Braconidae > Aphidius > Aphidius gifuensis. The sequence continues at coordinate 11,953,001 of NC_057789.1, read as the reverse complement.
ACAAAAGAAAAATTTTTTGTTTTTACTGAGATTCGAACCCACGCCTCAGTTGAAATTATTTCCTTTACAGTTAATAAGATATTCAAATCATCTATTGTTATAGAATGAATATGATTTCTTATAAATTTTAAATTTAAACTTTAACCTTTTTAAATTTTTATTTATTTACAAAAAATTTTTTTTTCTTATTTTTGAATCTGAACATCCGCATGAGGTTAATAATTTGAATTTGCCTTTTATGTACCCTATTGAAATTGCCTAATAATCTTTCATTGACATAACATCAGTATTATTATTATAAACTATTGAAAATCAATTTTTCCAAATTTTTGAATTCATTTACAAAGAAAAATAAAGAAAGTTTTTTCCTACTTGAATTTGAACGCTCGCATGCGTATAATAATTAAAAGTTGTTGCTCTTTTATATAAAAATTGGTAAATTACTTATATCATTCATCGATATAACATTAGCATTATTTTTATAAATCATTAAATTAAAATTTAATCTTTTTAAATTTTCTTATTTTTTACCCATACTTGGATTTAAACGCTCGGACGCGTATAATAATTGAAATTGTTCCCTTTTATACAAAAGTTAATAAACTTTTTATTTCATTCATTGATATAATATTAGTATTATTCCTATAAATTATTAAATTAAAAGTTAATCTTTTCAAAATTTTTCTAAATTTATTTACAAAAAAAAAATGTTTTTTCTGTCACTTGGATTTGAACGTTCGCATGCGTATAATAATTCAAATTTGTTCCCTGTTATGAAAAAAATTTGATAAACTACTTATTTCATTTACTGATATAATATTAGTATTATTCCTATAAATTATTAAATGAAAATTCAATCTTTTTAAATCTTTTGAATTTATTTACAAAAAATATATGAATTTTTTTTTACCTAAATTTGAACGCAGGTATGCGTATAATAATTTGAATTTGTTTCCATTTCAATGAAATTTGACAGACTATTTTATATTAGTCTTTGATATAATATTAATATTATTTTGAATAAATCATTAAATAAAATTTTTAATTTTTTTATTACCAAAATTTTTTTTCCCATACTTAGATTTGAGTCCACAAATGCGTAAAATCAAATCGAACAAAATTATAATGTTACAATTAAGTAAAATATAAACAAAAACGTTCCATTCGAAAAATTACGGAAAAAACTAAATTAAAAGAACGATAAAGTAAACGAAAGCTCCTTGAGTGAGAGTATATACGGAAAATTAAATGAAACTCCTTTGGGTAGGAATTTGAAAAAAAAAAACAAGATTATTGAAAATAAATTATGTTGATTTAAATAAAAGTCCTTTGGGTAGGCATTTTAATGAAACATTATTATGAATAAATGATGTTGATTTAAATAAAAGTCCTTTGGGTAGGCATTTTAATGAAAAATTTATCAAGGAGATAAAAGTAAACCCAATATCGAATTCAAAGAAAAAGCTTCAACAAACAACACAATGACGGATACATCAACGAGAAGGTTGGCAGAGATCCAGGAGACAACATATCTGATGACCCTCATGACTCAGTTGTGTAAAAACCTATCTAATTATACAGGTAAGTCTCAAGATCTCATGAAATTCAGAATAGAATGTGAAGAAAGTCGGGACTATGTAGGTAGAGACTTGGAAAAACGTTTGGTAGAAACGATAGTGCGAACAAAAGTAAGTAGAAAGATAAGGGACGATATGACGAAAAAGACTTTCGAAACTATTGATGAACTGATGAAATCACTCAGAGAATTAATGAGTAAAACCAAAAATGAGAAAGTATTAATTAGAGAAGCATTCAAACTTATCCAAAAAGATAACGAACCTGTAAGAAATTTTGTTAAAAGAATTCGGGAATGCACAAATTTCATTGAAGAGATGCAGGTACCTACAGAAAATGAAAGACCAAACCAAATTAAAAATGAAATGAAAAAATTAACAAAGGATGTATTGAGGTCAGGAATTAAACCCGAACTTGGAGATTACATAACCTGGACAGAGGGTTATGAAAGTATTATACAACAAGCAGAAGAAAGAGAAGAAGAATTGGCCAGAAAGGCAGCACTAGGCAGAGAAAAAAGTAAAAGAAAAACTTTCGTAGTCAATTTTTGCCAATTATGCCAAGAAAAAGATGACATGGCACCACAGTGCAGAATGGCCAAACCTTCAGTTGCAGTAGAAGAGAGAGATATTAAGAAAACCCAGCTGTCACAAAAGAGACAAAAGTGTGCTAAGCAAAAGATTGTAATCAACAGCGACGACCAAATTATAATAATGGGTACAGTAATGGTAATATAATGGTTATAATAATAGTTACAATAATGGTAATAGCAATGGTAATAATAATGGTTATAATAGTAGTTACAATAATGGTAACAACAATGGTAATAAATATGGAGACAATAGAAAAAATGGCTCGATTCGGAGATGTGATTTCTGCGAAGGTGATGACCATATAGACATTAATTGCGTTAAGAAAAATTTCCGACAAAGAGTGCAGGAAAACTTGCAACCGTCCCTCTAAGCGAGGAGGGACGGCGCCAACAAATAATAAAAGAAATAAATAGCAATAGTATTGCGGCTATGGTAGTGACTGGATATGAATCCAATAAAGAATGTGTAGTAATGAAAGAAGTTAACAATGATTAAAATGATGAAATGTTGAAAATAAGTAAAAAAGTGTAAGCTTGGGCCTTTTGATTTTTATATTCAACTCAAAAATGGTCCAAGTTAACGTGTTTAAATGCAAAATTATTACGTTAAATAAATAAAATTAAATTTTAAATGTAAATTATTGATTCTTTGAATTTGTCCTAAAATAATGGGTTCAAGAAACAAATATTCATCAGAGATTTTATGTATTTTGAATATTAAATTAACTGTTATTTATTTAAATATATTATATCCCTATCCATTCACACAAGCACACACATACCCATCCAATTACAACCTTGATGATATTTTAAGATCTTGATGTTGATTTGGTGACCTTGATGACAATTTGTTGGCCTTGGAAACTTGCTTGATCAGGCCAAGTTAATGTACAAAATGATGTTGATATTTTGGTAATTAGTTGCAATGATTTATGTTGTTTTTATTTCCAACCTCTGTGTTGATGCCTCAAATAATATTCTGGTATAATGGTGGCGTGGTTTTACAAAGGATGCCGTCCTGATCCACGTTGTGGTATACCAAGTTACCAGCTCAATCAGGTTATTCAGATTGATTTTATATACACAATAGATGTTCAATTTGAATATAATACTTGCAATTATTACAGTTTGAGATTAATTGTTGTTTGCAACAATTAATTTGTTGAATAAACAATTTGATTTTGTTGATGTACAGTTTATACTTGGATTGACTAATATTGGCATAGCCAAATTATTTGCAACTTTATTGCTTGCCAGCAACGGCCCAAGTGAAGCGAAGTCACACTCTCCGTCAACTCAACTCTCTCTTCACTTATCTGTCCACTACTCACTAGTCTCTCCGTCAACTCAACTCTCATCATCACACACATAAACACATACAATATTAACTGATGTCACGGAGGACCACCAATATACTATACTATCTTTATGTATATATGTAACACGCTACAAAAGTAAAATCAATTAAAAGAAATAAACCAGTCATTACCATAAATGAAACAAATTTTAATGCTATTCCTTATATACAAATCAATGAATGATGGTAACGAAATAGTTAAAATGATGTTAGATTCAGGAGCAACCCTAAATCTTTTAAAGAAAACTCAAGCAGCGGGCCTAGAAATTAATGAAGGCGAAATAGAGGCTTTACAGGGCATATCGGAGGGCCTCATAAAAACGTTGGAAAAAGCTAAAATCAATATTTTGGGGGAAGACATAATTTCCACCCACTTCAAACAGCACTTCATCTGCACCACAACCTGATCAAAACAGCGTCGCTGAAGGGAGATGGATGTTATTTGATGGGATTCCTCTTTCTCAATAAGATGATAAAACTATGGTTGATGTAGCAGAGATGGACATCGAAGAGCTATTAGTCGGATACTCACCGGCCCCATTTTCAACTCAACCTTGTGCTTTACGACGCTTCCAATTTTAATACATTTTTCCAAATTACCATGATGTATAATAACTAAGGATATAACACTTTTTTTAATAAATGTTAATGACGGTTATATATACATTATCTTTTTGTTATAATTTAATCCTCGAACATAATCTTACTCGTTTTCAAATTTTTTTCGTTGTAAGTAAAATTCTCAGGGAATGGTTGATAAAACTCCCCCGTTTGAAAAAATTTTACCTATTTTTTTTTTTAAGGAAAATTAATCTAAAGAAAATTAAAATTAGTTCATGAATATTTAAAAATAAATTTAGGTTAAAATAAGCCCCTCACTAAGAACCAATGTCTCTATCTACGATTACAGGACTACCTTGAAAAAAAATAACAGCACCACAATACTTATGGGCCGCTAAGAATTTGAGAAACTGTCAACTTAATCGATGTGCAGCAGCATGGTCATCTAAGCAATTAAAAAGAGTGATAGACTCTAGAAGGAGAAGTTGTGTGAACTTATTTAATGTTGCTTACTTCGGGTGGTGTATACAGCTCGCCGAAGATGTAACTACAATAGTCATTAGGAAAAGACCTGAAGATCCTGAAGAATTTATGCATACAATGCTACACCACAAATGTTAACGAAGCTGAGATTCAATGCCATACGATTTTAAAAAGGTACCATATATTTAACCGTGGAGAAGAATTTGGATTGCTACTGTAGTGAGTGTCACACTCAACTGTTACAAGGAAACTGGACCCATAATTGTGAAGATTGTCTAGCCGAATACATCATCCATGATAATCTGTTGGAGGAATATGAGACAATTATGGTACAAGATCTCATCAGTGTACCCAGGGAACCAGAACTCAAACCAAACAGTTTAGACAACACCTTAAATGACTCAACAGGGACAGAACCTTCACATTTTCAACCTCCAAAAAAATATCTAATCCATATGAAGAGAAATGATGCTAATTGGTGCCCTACTTCATCCCTCAAAACTAAGATTTGGGGAGCAGACGAAATTTGTAGAGAACGGTTCCGTTTTGTAACAACAAAAGGACTCAAGTCAGAAGAATACGCTAAAGAAAATAATATTCGTTGTCAACTTTGCAATCAACATCACGATGCAGAACATTGCCCAAGATATTACTCTTATAATTAGACACAAAATAATTCGACACAAAATAATTAATAACAAATAAAATAGACACATATAAGTTATTATTAGACACATAAAAATACAACAAAAATAAATTAGACACATTAAAAATAGAAACATTGAAGATAGACACATCATTAATCGACACGTAATAATCGGACACATTAAAATAAAAAACTTCAAAGAACGACACAATAAATTAGACACTATTTAAAACGACACAAATTAAATTTACATGTATTAATCGGACACATAATATTTTAATTATTTTATAAGACACATAAAAATATTATACTCATAGTTAGACACAAAATAATTAATAAAAAATATAATAGACACATATTAATTAATATTTGACACATAAAAATACGACAAAAATTAATTAGACACATAAATATAAAAATATCAAAGTTAGACACATAATATATTGACATGTTTTAATCGGACACATTGAAATAAAAGAACGACACAAATAAAATAAAATTGTAATAGTCGGACACATAGATTAGTTTGAGTCCCACATAGACAAATTCGTCTATCACAGTGTGTCGGTAATACAGAAAAAAAATAAGAGATGGCACTGAATGTATTTTTCTCTTTTTAAATGGTCAACGTTTTAAAAATTGAATTGATTTAATTAGATAACATAATTAAATATCACATATTCTTTGTTTTTCAATTATGTTATTTAATTATTTTTGCAATTAATTCGAGGGAGGAGTTCGACGCCCGTTATTCTCCAGAAAGTAATTATTTGGATGCCGCAAATTCACTGAAGCAGGCGCAAGCGGACGATATCCAACTACGACCAGAGATCAGTGATTTGGTGTTATATCACAGTACAAATAGATATGCAGAGACTTTCTACTGCATCAGCTGTTACGATATAGAACGAGATACTACGTCGGAAGAAACGTTTGAAGTAAACCATAATACAACTCTATGGGCCAGTAACCACGAACAGGTGGATATCTATTGCGGACGCTGTAGAATATTAATAGCAAAATTCCACTTAGTAAATTGGTGTGCGCAATGTGCATACGAAGATAAAGGCTGGGAAATAGACCTAGGTCAACTCAGATCAATACTAGAAAAAGAAACGTGGTTAGATACTAAAGAAGAGTGGGGAATTGGATTATTATTCAACAAGCCCGACTCCGTCTATGCCGAATCCGTCGGAAATATCGAAAAAGCCTATTTAAATTCGAACAGCACATACTTGATAATACAAGAAAAAGAAGAGGAAGAAGGAGAAGAAGATTGGATAGAGGCAGAAGAAAATGTAGGACTGGCCAAATAAACGTGGAAGAAGATTTCAAGGAGTGTTCTGCCTCAAAGGAGCCCCCTATATTAGCTGAGTCACCATCTATCAAGCAGAGGGAGAAAAACTACTATGTACAACATGTACATATAAAAGTGATATAGTGTAATACCACAACGAGTACACTTATATAGACCACCCTCACATGTGGTCTGATGATCCAGAGTTACCACTCAGCTGTTCAAATTGCGCTGAGATATTGTTGGAACAACACGATCCGGCTAAATTTGCAGATTGTGTTAGAGAATTCCTAACCTTCAATGATTTCAAAGAAATTTATGACCAGAAATCGGCCAAGGCTGCAAAAAGAGCCGAGAATTCAGGTTTAAGCTGAAGACTACTTCAACTACAAGAGGCATCGTAAGACAACCCTTCCAGAACTTCAAAAAAAAATACAAGAACTTCAAGAACATCTAGATTCAACCGATAGATATTAAGAGATATTGAAATCCTAACTGTAAGGTAAAATTTAAGGAAAATAACAACGAAACAGTACGTTAAGCCTACCGTTTACGTACACTACGTTTCCTGAACGATAGGTGTTACTGTGGGGGTGTAATATCCTGCGGTAGGCGCACCCATTTTTTTTTAATTTTTCATTTTTAAATCTGTTAATCTTATTATATATTCAGGGTATATTTCAATACCGTAAGCTCCATCTTACGTAATACAAAAGTAATATATTTTGGGGAACCAAAGACTTGGCCCCCTCAATGATTTGCTTGAGCCGGCACTAATGCCAAGCGGCAATACCGCCAATTTCATTGATTGATTTAAAATATAAATTAATACAGCGATTGATATCAACAGAATCGTAAAAATACAAGGATTCTCTTGATACCACTTATGCTATAAAATTTTAATTAGAAATATTTTTTAATTAATAAATAAAGATCACGCTTTTGGGCTGACCAATAGAAAATAAGTAGACTAAGAAAAATAGGAAATAGACCAGGAGAAAACCGAACGTCTCCGAAAGATCCCCATTTTTCTAAGGGCTGATTGAGTTCCAAACTTAATCGATCTAGATTTTTCAGTTCACTTGGTCTGCAGACTCTGCACCATAACCAGCTTTTCCAGCTCTAATTAAGTTGTACATAATCGCCGAAGCATTATTCTTCTAATAAAGACTTAGAAAATTTAATTATTTCTGATTTAAAACTTAGAATATTTTTATTTTTTTGTTTGAGAACTTAAAATATTTTATTTTTGCAAGTTTTATTTTTTGAGATTTTAATATTTCTCAATCAAATTTCAATTTTTTAATTACCTTAAATAATTTGTATAACCTTCGGCTAACGAAATAAATTTCATTAAATTGGTTTTAAATATATTTTAATTCAGTAACATCAGTAATTAATGAAAAATTCGTCTCGATTCATTCCGAGAATACGAATATATTAAATAAATAACCAGGTAACGAATTTATAAACCAACGATTACCATTTAATAAATTTGAATTCTGTGCTCGGCAAGTGTTTTGTTTTTACATTAAATACCGTTGTTCATCACCAATCAACCACACATCTTTAAATATTTATCGTAATTGAAGCGAAGCCAAGGTCAAGGTCCACGTCGTTCATAGCCAGTAATTTTAATTCAACCGTCATTGTAAGTACAATTATGAATTTTATATTAAGTGTTTATTTGTGTTTCGTATCAGTGTAATTTTAAGTAGATTCTCAGTGTTCCATTTATTTCATAACAACTAGATTGCTTCTCAATCTAGTTGATAATTCACCGGGTCGCGTAATATTTAATTAACGGGTCGCTTGTTTAATATTTCAAATCACTGACTCCGTAATTCACTTGATTTTTCTCTCTGTATATTATCGACGCGTGGGGCTTTTGTTTTTATTAAGTTTTGAGCGTTTAATATTTTATAATTTTTACAATAAATTAAGAGTGTTTTTGTATGTACTTTTTAATTCAAATGATGGTGTTTTTATAAATAAAATTAGTGCTTTATCCGAATATTAAATTTCGTGTGTCGTCTCAATTATTTGATTATTAAATTATATGTATGCTTACGTTATATTTTTTGTGTCCATTTCAGGTGTCATTTACCCGTCCTAAATTACGCGTCTGTCTGCCTAAACCCTCCTATTGTTTTCCTAAGTGAGCAGGAAAAATTAGGATTACATAATTACATATATCAGGTAGGATTATTTTATAGGGCAAAATATTTATGTCCAATGAATAATCCGGCTACAATATTTCAATAGAGTAGAGCTCATTAATATATCAACTTATGGTGTGTAAACATGAATAAAGTGAATATAAGTTATAACTCAAAAATATAATGGACCAGTGTCGAATAGAGTTTAAAATTTATCAAAATTTTTTGATGAATAATACAGAATATAATAGACAAAAAGAAAAGCTGAAGTCATTTCTTGAAGATTTACATATACATTGGAAAAAAATTGAACTTCTACGATTCAAAATGTTTTTGGATACGTATGATGAAGTATATTCAATGACTGAGAGTCGAATTAAATTAATTGACTTATTTGAGCGACCTCCATACGTCTATGATGAAAAGGATCTTGTATTAAAATATTTTGATCGGACTGCAATTCCAACTCTAACACCATTCATACAAAAATTACTTGAGCTATGAAATAAAAATGAAAAAATCGAACGAACATCCATAGAAGAAAAGAAAAGCGAGAAAGACATTGAAGAACAAGATTAAGAAACAGACAGAGAAGAATAATTTTTAAAAATGTATTATATAAAAGTAAAATAAATATATTTAAACTAATTTTATATTGTAAAAAATGTTTCTTTATTTATTTTTAGTTTTACAAAATTCATTATCGTTTTCAATTAAATTCTTATGACTAAATAAACATTCTTTATAGTCATTGAACTCAATTTCTTTCATTACAGATCTTTTTACGCCTGTTGCTTTTTTTATAATTTCATCTTTATTTAATATTTTCATGGTGTAAGCTTTTGCACGCAAACCAACAAATTCCGTCACAATTTTACCTTGATTTTCGTTTTTCATAACACCGTTTTTTCGTTCATTTACTAAAGGCATGTTATAAATATTATTCTCTGGATGAACAGCTGTATTGAATTTTTCCAAATTTCTTTTCATACATTCATAAATATCAGGTACTGTGAATAAATAAGCTAAAGCATCTGTATCCATGTATATAAGTTTAGCTGAATTCCCGTAGGTTTTCTCAACATAATCATAATGAAAATCATACAAATAAAATTTAGAAATATGAAGAATTGAAAACCCTCTATAAATTAGTAATCGAATTTTATTTTTACTCTAGACATTTCAATAACAACAAGATCTTTTCCTTGTATCATACTACTATGAAAATTTGGTTTTGATATTGATGATTTTGCTCCATTTTTACATCTCTTCTACCACGTAAATTTTTAATTGCTTTACCATACATGACATTAATTAATAATTTAAATATCAAAACGCCAAAAGCATTAGTTGACTCCTGTCTTTTTTAAATATTAAAATCTTTATATTTTTTTAACCAAGGTGATTGCTTGAACTTTAATATTCTATGAACTTTCGTTAGTAGCATACCTAGACCTAAATATTGTTTCAGACTTCTATAATGCATAAAATAATTTTTTTTTGGATATAAAGTGGTCATTAGTTTGACTTGTTTGCAATATGGTGGAAGAAGATGCTCAGGAAAAAGTGGAAAGTCGCGATGATCATCAAATAAATTTTCAGGATATTCTAAACCTACTTCTAATATCTATCCCACGTATGAATTATCCGCAAAACCATCGATATTTTTATCATCATTCCACTCAAATCCTGCATAAGTCAAATAATTCATCCATCAAGATTTTTTATATCGTAATACATTATATAAGATTGATCTATATTAGTATCAAAATCAGGCATGTATTTGTTATTTGCTTGAGCATACCTGTTTGCACATTGTGCAACTCCACCTCTGATTCCTTTATCAATAAATAAATATTTTTCTGGATCAGTCAAGAGTTCTAATTCTATCTCTGTACATTTCAACATACAATCGAATGAATAACCTGGGATGGTATAGTAGTGTATAGAATCCAAACCATAATTTCAGATGCAATTTTTTATGTCTCTACGTTGATGGTAAGCAAATACCTGGAAAACCGTTGCAGCCTACATTTTCCGATAATATATTTAGTGCTGAGGCATATCATACATTTTTGTCTGGTACTGGCATCCATTTTGGGGACCATGGCATGCAAATAGATAGAAATAGCTATAGAAAAGGTTATACGTTATTTGCTTTTGACTTAACACCAGATCTTTCCGCACATAGTGCTGGTCATTGGAACTTACTTAAAAGTTGTAGTCTACGTATTGAAGTACGCTTCACTGAAGCTTTGGCCCAAGTCGTTAATTGTCTTGTTTATGCCGAATATGATAGTATTATTGAAATAGACTTCAGCCGTCAAGTTATAATAGATTATAATAATTGAATATAAAGAAGAGTGAAAATAAAAATATATATTAGTCTAAAGAGCGCAAGATAGCGTGATTCATCTCATGGATACTCAACAGCTAGCTCGAGCATTACCGTATACAGATATCTCTGTTGGAGGAATTTATCCTGTCGACAAATCACCGAAACCGTGTGCAATAATTGCAAATACAGACAATCATAATCAACCAGGATCTCATTGGGTCGCATTATTTATCGATCATTTTGGCTATGGAATATACTTCGATAGTTTTTGACATGACCTACTGACCCTCACTTTAGCAATGTCCTTAGAAGAAACACTGTCTTTTACGGGTGTAATAATAAAAGGCTTCAAGATTTTTCGTCTAATGTGTGTGGTTGCTATTGCATTGTTGCTCTACATCGGTTTTCCAATGGCGAAAATCTTTCGAGTTTCCAACGGCTGTTTGAAGACAATACTGAACTCAACGACAATACTATAATGAGAATGTATAAAAAACTGATTTAAAAAAAAACTATTTAAAAATAAGCGTTTTCATTTTTTCCGAGGTAGAGGTGCAACTGTACAACATTCTTATTGTCAATTTCGTTGAATAAAGAAATAAATAAAATTGTTTTTTTGTTTGAATTATCAAACAAATATATAGATATATATACTTAAAAAAATAATAATAAAAAATATATATATATATAAAGACAATTTTAGAATAGATGTTTAGTTTAAAAAAATGGCTTCATCAGCAAGCATGGCGATTTTGCTAGACTCGGATTAATCCACCCTCGAATAATGTCTAGTAAGAAAATTGAAAATTCTTTGCGTCTTTTTTTACAAAATAATAATAATCAGTATGTACTACTATTATCAATAAATGAAGCGGGTATTGATGGTCTGAGGAAAATTGCAAAAATATATCTTGCCTACCATGAGAGACAAATTTTACTGAGCATTATGATTACCTCTACTATCACCAAAAATTTATTTAATATATGAAATCCATCCAGCACCGATAAAACAACATACTTTTCAATCACATATTGCTGCATACATTAAACCTAAAAGTATTTTGATTCTTATAGCCCAAGATAAAAGTGAATACACTACCGACGTTAATATCCAGGCATGTCAGTTTTCTCCAGGCGTACTAACATTTTTTTGCACTCACTCTTTTTCTTTACAAGTCACACAAAATATAAATTCATGTGGAATTAATTTATTGATGACAAACAAACAAGATAATATGTTAGATTAGGATATTCAATTTCATGAAAATCCTCAACCAAATTTCATTCAATTATACAATAAAAAATAGTTATATAGCATGGTTGAAAATACTGAGTTACGAGTTATTTGTGGTGATGACGTGAAAACCCGCAAACTAAATTATACAGGCATAATATCTGTCAATAGTGGGTGTAGAGCTCGTATCAACTCTGTGACATAAGTCGGGGTTCTTGGCATATTCCAAAATAATGATAAAGTCCTCCACCCCTATATTGGCGGATATGAATTTTTAAATTTAGTTGAAAGTATAAATGAAACTAATAAAACAGCGATTGAAAAAATGATTGTCAACTAGAAAGAAGAAATTATAAAGACATTAAATGCGGTGAAATTTACTGTGAGTGAAAGAGAAAAAATTCACGATACACACCTAAAAATTTTACTGGGTCAAATACTATTAGGACTTGTTCTTTTGTACCATATTTTAGAAAAAACCAACATTTAATTGTTTTTACACAATATGGAAAACAATTCAACGGCATAAAGGTTCAAAATGATCCTGGATCCCCAGATAGACCAAGCAACACAGACATCTACTAAAATCTGTAAGCTTTCCCACTCTTATTTGAAAAAAGTATAAAAGCATTTGAAAAAAAGTTTATTCCATCAGATATCCAACATGGCTCAGTACGACAGGGTTCTCGTTCTTAATAAATCTAATACAAAATCATTGTGTGTGGGTCTTGAGTTGACAAATGAAGAGTTTTTCAAATCTACAATACAAATTATAGCCAGTGATACTAAAAGAAGTATTTTTTTGGATAACGAAACGCAATGGCTACCGTTGACAAAAATGTGCAGATGATTTTCATATTATCATGATGGTGACGATTCGAGACCGGACTTCAAACTCAATTACAATCAACCAATACATCTTGGAGATTTAACTATAAGTTTTCCAGCCACCGACCATAAACGTGAACGAGGTATTCTTTTTGAACGAGGGAATGTCCGTTTATTATTTATGAAAAAGACTTTGAGGACATTATCCTATCTCGGACCACGGGTGGCAGCTTGTCAAAAAATATTGACTCATCCTGCAGAAGCTTACTCATATGATATTATACGATATTTACGGAAAAACTTTGGAGGTGTACATATGCATAAAGAAACTCTTCAGCATTATTTAGCAGATGACTGTTGGAGACCATTTATTTGTGAAAATACAGAAATCCACTGAAGACGAAACAAAACTTGAACCTGTTTTTATGGACCCATGTTTGCCTTTATTGTATAATGATATTTTAGTCAAGAATTTTGATCCATTATACGACTTTATTTATTCCCAACTGCACCAAACAGTTTAAATCCTGTGGAATATCGTGGACCAACACCTTCTCATTATGTAGTTCATATGGACAACGACGCAGAATAAAAAATAATTTTAAATGATCAATGAATGAATAAATGATTTCTATTTAAAAAAAAAATAAATAAATAAAAATAAAGACTTGTATTTTTAAGTAAATGAATGAAAATAAAAATAATAACTTGTATTTTAAATAAATAAAAAATAATAATAATGAATTACTTGTATTTAAAAAATAAAAAATAATAATAAATGACTTGTATTATAAATAAATAGAAAATAATAATAAATGACTTGTATTTGGAATAAATAAAGAATAATAATAATAAATGATTGTGAAATATCGTAGCCGGATTACTTACAAGACATAATTATTTTGCCCTATGAAATAATCCTGCATGATTCGTAATTAATTGACCCAATTCACCCAGCGCACTTAAGACAAACTATAGGTAGGTTTGGGCAGATAGACGCGTAATTTAGGAAGGGTAAATGACACCTGAAAAGGACACGAAAAATATAACATAAACACAAATATAATTTTATAATAAAATAATTGAGACGACACACGAAATTTATTATTCGGAAAAAGCATCAATTTTATTTATAAGAAACACCATGATTTGAATTAAAAATTACATATAAAAACACACTTAATTCGACGTAAAAATTATAAAAATATAAAAATATAAAATACGCAAAAATACACTAAAACAAAGGCCCCACGCGTCGATAATATAGAGAGAGAAACATCAAGTAAATTACGGAGTCAGTGATTTGAAATATTAAAGAAGCGACCCGTTCATTAAATATTGCGCGACCCGGTGAATCATCAACTAGATTGAGAAGCAATCTAGTTGTTAAGAAAATAAATGGAACACTGACTCTACATTTACGTAATTAATACACTTGATTATCGCCGAGACTCTACTTAAAATTACACTGATATAAAACACAAATAAACACTCAATATAAAATTAATAGTTGTACTTACAATGATAGTTGAATTAAAATTACTGGCTACAACGACGTGGACCTCGACCTTGATTTCGCTTTGATTACAATGGATACTTAAAGATGTGTAGTGGATTGAGGATGGACAACAGTATTAGTCGTAAAAGTAAAAGTACGTAGTACACTACTAAATCTTTAATTAATTAATTATTTTATTGAATTTAAAATATATTTAACACAAATTTAATTAAATTTATTGTATAGCAGAAGGCTATACGAATTATTTGAAATAATTAAAGAATTTAAATCTGATTGAATAATATTAAAATATCGAATAATTAAACTTGTAACTGATTTGACAATAAAAATATTCTAAGTTTTAATCCAAAAAAAATTATTAAATCCTTCCAAGTCAAAATTCAGATATTGAAAATTTCCTAAGTTTTAATTTAAAGATATTAAAAATTTCTAAGTTTTAATTCAGAAAAATAAAATATTTCTAAGTGTTTATTCAGAAAATTAAAAATATTCTAAGTTTTAATTCAGAAAAATAAAATATTCTAAGTCTTTAAACCCAAAAATAATCAAATTTTCTAAGTCTTTATTAGAAGAATAAAGCTTCGGCGATTAAGTAGAACTTAATTAGAGCTGGAAGAGCTAGTTATGGTGCAGAGACTGCAGACCCTGCAGACCAAGTGTCGTGAAAAATCTAGATCGATTAAGTTTGGGACTCAATCAACCCTTAGAAAAGTGGGGATCTTTCGGAGACGTTCGGTTTTCTCCTGGTCCATTTCCTATTTTCCTTAGTCTACTTTTTTTCTATTGGTCAGCCCGAAAGCGTGATCTTTGATTAGTAATTAAAAATATTTCTAATTAAAATTTTATAACATGAGTGGTATCAAGAGAATCCTTGTAATTTTGCGATTCTGTTGATATCACTCACTGTACTAATTTATATGTTAAATTAATTAAGAAAATTGGCGGTATTGCCGCTTGGCATTAGTGCCGGCTCAAGAAAATTATTGAGGGGGCCAAGTCGTTGGTTCCCCAAAATATACTACTGTTATATTGCGTAAGATGGAGCTCGGGGTATCGAAATATACCCTGAATATATAATAAGATAAAAAGGTTTAAACAAAAAATAAAAAAAATTGGTGCGCCTACCGCAGGACATTACACCCCCACAGTAAACGAAGTGTACGTAAACGGAAGGTCTAACGTACCGTCTTGCAATTAAATTACTTATCTTTTACCTTAAATTTACGTTACAAAAATTCTTAATGTCTATCCGTTGAATCTGGGCGTTGTTGAAGTTCTCGAGGTTCTTGAAGTTTTTTGAAATTCTGATGGGTTATCTTACGACGCCTCTTGTAGTTGGAGTAGTCTTCAGCTTATACCGAACTCTGGGTTCGTCTTGCTGCCTTGGCCAATTTTTGGGCGTAAATTTCTTTGAAATCTTTGAAGGTTAGAAATTCTCTAACGCAATCTGCACATTTATTTGGGTCGTGTTGTTCCAACAATATCTCAGCGCAGTTTGCACAGCTGAGTGGCAATTCTGGATCGTCCGACCACATGTGAGGATGGTCTATGTAGGTGTATTCGTTGTGGTACTTTATTAGGTCACTTTTATATGTACATGTCGTACACAATAGTTTCTCTCCCTCTGCTTGATAAATAGTGACTCCATGGATATAGGGAGCCCCTTTGAGACAGAACAGGACTCCTGCTTCTTTGAGCTCTTCCTCCACGTTGATTTGCCCTCTCTCAATTTTCCTCACTAAACTATTGGACACCATGTCAAGTTGACAGCCGGGACGATAACACCGTCGTAAATATTGGAAAGTTTTCTCTGGTTCCAAATTTTCTTGTGTGGTTACTGACTCTTGAGGACAATATTTTATATCGTGACCGCCATCACATTGCGTACATTTGTCATTGGAGTCTTGGAATAGTATTTCCAATCCTACATCTTCTTCTGTGTCCATCCACTCTTCTTCTGCTTCTTCCTCTTCTTCTTCTTCTTGCATTAACCAGTATGGATCATTCGAATTTAAATAGGCTTTTTCGATATTTCCGACAGATTCAGCATACATGGAGTCGGGTTTGTTGAATAATAATCCAATTCCCCACTCTCCTTCAGTATCTAACCATGTTTCTTTTTCTAATGCTGATTTGAGTTGACTTAGGTCTACTCCCCAACCTTTATCTTCATATGCACATTGTGCACACCAATTTACCAAGTGAAATTTGGCTATTAATACTCTACAGCGTCCGCAATAGATATCCACTTGTTCGTGGTGGTTGGCCCATAAAGTTATGTTATGGATCTCTTCATACGTTTCGTCCGAAGTAATATCTCGTTCGATATCGTAACAACTGATGCAGTAGAAAGTCTCTGCGTACCTATTTTTACTTCGGTACAACACCAAAGCCTTGATCCCTGGTCGTGGTTGAATTTCATCCGTCTGCGTCTGCCTCAGTGAACTAATGGCATCCAAATAATCACCTTTTGGAGAATAACGGGCATCGAACTCTTCCCACCTTGGATCTTGCGTGACAATATACTGGCAAGTGATATATTCAGCAGACATCATGATGATATATTAAAAGTGATACAGATTCACTAGAAATTAGATAAATCTAAACAACAGATGATAACATTAATTAATTTAACATTTATTTTAACTTATTATTATCATGCTTACTACTAAAAATTTTGTTTTATGTCAGAGGATAAATAATTGATTTTAATTATTTATCCCTTAACATAGGTTTCTCCACCCCTAAATTTTTTTGTTTTTTTTTTTTTTTGTGTAGTTTTTTTTTTTTAGTTTTTTTTTTTATATATATTTTTTTTTATACTTCGGGGTCTTAATTATTTATTAAAATTAATTTTATTTCCTACAATGTTTTTTTTTTTTTTATTATTATTATTATTATCTATTTTTCTGAACACCCATCTTCTCGCATCTTCTTAACTAAGAAATCTCTTATCTCATCAAGATGTGGGAGGATTTTTTTTAAATCTATTTCTTTTATAGGGAACGTTGAGGTATCGATTGTATTGATACTTATTTCTCTCTTTTTATTTTTGCAGTTAGTTGTCGCATGACCTATTCTTCCACATACATAACACTGGGAAGGAAATCCCGGTCGGACAGGTTTACATGTAAAACACCTTTGTTCCAATGCCTTTCTACGTTCTAATTTTACATGTCTTTGAATTAGTTTGGCTTGCTTTTGGCTTGCGTGAATTAATCCCCATATGTCCATGTAAGTTTCGTTACAAAATTCACAATTTCGGTTTGTAATCTCTTCTAGAGATTCTAAGTTATCTTGTATTAATTCTAAACGCAACCCAGCTAGCTTTGCGGATAGCCATCTTGGGCAATGTTCTGCAGTGTGATGTTGATTGCAAAGTTGGCAACGAATATTATTTTCTTTGGCGTATTCTTCCGACCTGAGTCCTTTTTCTGTTACAAAACGGAACCCTTCTCTACAAATTTCGTCTGGTCCCCAAATCTTAGTTTTAATGGATGAAGTAGGACACCAGTTAGCGTCATTTCTCTTCATATAGATTACATATTTTTTTGGAGGTTGAAACTGAGAAGGTTCTGTCACTGTTGAGTCATTTGATGAGTTGTCTAAACCGTTTGATTTGGGTTCTGGTTCCCTGGGTACACTAATGAGATCTTGCACGATGATTGTCTCATATTCTTCCAGCAAATTATCATGGATAATGTATTCAGCTAGACAATCTTCACAATTATGGGTCCAGTTTTCTTGTAACAGTTGAGTGTGACATTCACTACAATAGCAATCCAAATTCTCCTCCACTGTTAATATATGGTATTTTTTTAAAATTGTATGGTATTGGACCTCAGCCTCGTTAACATTCTTTGTATAACATTGTATGCATAGCAAGGTTTCTTTAGGATCTTCAGGTCTTTTCCTGATGACTATTGTAGTTACATCTTCGGCGAGCTGTATACACCATCCGAAGCAAGCACCATTAAATAAATTTACACCGCTTCTCCATTTAGAGTTTATCACTCTTTTTAATTGATTAGATGACCATGCTACTGCACATCTATTGAGTTGACAATTTCTTAGATTCTTGGCAGCCTGTAAGTATTTTGGTGCTGCCATTTTTACGAGGTAATTCTGTAATCGTAGACAGAGACATTGGTTCTTAGTGAAGGGATTATTTTAACCTAAATGTAAAATAAAATTTTTTTTTTTTTTTTTTTTTTTTATAAACTAATTTAGATTTTCTTTAAATTAATCTTCCTTGAGAGAATAAAAAAATAAAAAAAAATTATTATCTATTCCCTCAATCGAAGAAGATGTCCCTCCCTTTTTTTTTCTATAGTAAGAAAATTAAAATTATTTGTTTATAAAAGTAATTGTTTAGGACATCAATTATAACAAAAATTAAAAAAAAAAAAAAAAAAAAATATAGTATTCTTAATCATTATACATCATGGTAATTGGGAAAAATGTATTAAAATTGGATGCGTCGTCTAGCACAAGTTTTAGTTGAAAATGGGGCCGGTGAGTATTCGACTAGTGGTTTTTCGATGTCTATCTCTGCTACATCAACCCTAGTGTCATCATCTTCTTGAGGAGGAGGAATCCCATCAAACAATACCCATCTCCCTTCAGCAACGCTGTTTTGATCAGGTTGTGGTGGAGATGAGGTGCCATTTGAAGTGGGTGGACTCGCAGATTGTGGAGTCCAACTTCCTTCTTCTGATGAGTTCATTGGTGGTTTTTCCCTTGAATCTCTGCGTGGTGAAAATTTTTCCGGACTGTATGCGTGTTCATCCAACACGTTGTAGTCGTCGGAATACGGCCGGTATCGGGCGGAAGCAATTTTCTCCATGAGTTTTTGACGTTCTAAATCTCTGATATGCTGTACCCATTCGCAAACCCTGTCGATGGAAAGACCATTCCTCCCCCCGTATTCCGTTAGTTTGTCTCTGCGTGAGTAACCATCCCAGAGGTTGACTTCGTCTTTTCATATAATTTATTTCTATTGAATCATCGATGAGCGATCCGGATTCGGAATCATGCAGTGGCAGATTTTCGTTCACAATATGCTGTGCTTCCATCTACAATCAAATCAAAACAAAATCCAACCCAACACACATATATCGTGAATTTAATACCTTCTATCGTTTACCATGATGTTTACTAATCGTAGCTTAATTTCTAAACTTACTTTCTAAAATATAATATTAATTAAACTTATTTTGATTGAGGGACTGAGCGATAGTCGTTATTGGTGGCAACAACTGGGTACAAGCCTGGTTCTGGGGTTTGAGATGTCATTTCCAAATCTGGAGATGCTTCACTTCTATATTCACCGTTATCGGTACGTCTGACTTTCTTTTCATGTAACAAACCAGTGGCTAAAGTTGACCATAGGGCTGCTAACAAGTGTACTGACCAACCATATACGGCATGAAGAGCATACCCATGTAATATGGTGTCCGCTATTGTCTTAAAAATGTGTACAATAGTGAATATACCAATTATTCCAGCACTAATATTGCCGAAATAAGTAAATTTACCCCATGTCTTTTCCCAGACACTCTCAGATATCTTTTCAAAATCTTCGTCGCTAAAGATTCCCATGTAAGATCTTTTAGCATACACTAGATTTGTACCAGAGGCTTGGGCTGCAAAGTCGCCTAAAACCATGGATCTCTCAATAGGGAACATGATTCTTTCTCTCATGTTTTGGAGATCTTCTGAAGTGTAAATACCTGACGAGGCTAACTCTGTCAATTTGCATTTCCAGCTAGCTGTGGTGGCGGGCTTCAAAATTGAAGGTGTATCGCCTAAGACTGGGTTAGGAATAAATTTGTACCATAAATTGTCGATTTTGAAAAATTGTGGTAGGGGTCCATTACATGGTAATTGAATTGCTTCGGGGTTATGATATGTGTGCGAGGAGTCATGAACATACTTTCATTTCTACCTCTTGTGATTGGTAAATTACTATAGCATTTGCCATCTTGTCTTATTTTTACCTCCACGGCAACACATTGAATCATATGAATTACTTCCCCTGCTACTATCGCTGTATATCCAGGTTTGCCCATATATTGATAAGCGAACTCATCAGGGATATTTGCAGCGAGGGACAGCTTGCACGCAATTGCTTCCTCTCGTTTTCCAATAAATTATAATATAACTCGCTCATTTCGCCTCTTGCCCAACGTTCTACATAAACAAACTTAGCGTCTACGTAACTCATCATGTCGTGTGATTCGAGATCTTTTTTCTCTTTAGTAGTTAATGAGTGACCTACAGTTATAAATAATCTAGGGTGTTCAGTAGTAAGTATTTTGATACCGCAATTTTCGAATGAACTTTTTGTTTTAAGAGAAAAGCTATAACCATTTTCTGTTACTGAATATACCGTGCCTTCTTTGCTTTCTGCTACGTTAGCTTCACCAAACCATATGGTTGAGTATTTATCTACATCACACCATTTACTTGCTGGTCTGTTGTCCCAAAAAGCATAACCGCCGTACATGTCGATACATGATTCAGCACTCAGCTGGCAAGAAGTTCCCGAACTAAAATGGATCTTGTCTTGTTCTAACTTAACTCTAGCGCTTTGCTTAGTATACGTGATGGTTATGGAGGCTGTTACGACAACATGGTTCCAGCTTCCATAAGCATCCGAATAACTTGCCCCTGAACAATCTCCATCTGAGTTCGCACTTCCTGCCAGTGTAACAGATCTATAATTTACAATATTTGGTGACAATTGTTGCAAAACCGTATTAGCGATTGTCACCGTACCGTGATTGTACAGCGTTTTACACGCATCCCTTGAAATAGGATTAATATATTTGGCATTGCCATTGTTGGTAATTGCCACATAATCTGTAGCTGCTCCACAGTTGAAGACTATCCTAGATACTTCAACTTTACACAGCCACACCTCCGCATGACTGTACGAGACCAGTTCGCTCAGCATCACCTGTGCTTTGCTGGTCTTCACTGGATCCCGAGCAATGTCACACTCGTCGACGTCCAGAAGCGATATAGTTGTGGTATTTAACATGGGACCAGTGCAATCGAACCCAATGAGGGCTTCGACCGTGGTCAACGCTAATACCAAAATGGCTATGCTTTTCTTATTCATCTGTAAATTATTATTATAATATTCTGGCATCTATACAATATTATTTTCCCGATTTCTACTCTTTTGGACTCTCACTTCCCCCCCCACAGTAAGTTTGGACTCACTGGAGACGGAGTTGACTGTTAGTCCAAAATGTCTAACTTATATCTAACGTGCAAACAAACTTTTATGTAAGTGAGTGGTTATTGACTAATTATATGTCTAATCGTCTTCTTTCTCCAATTCTTTTAATTTACTTTTATTTTTAGTAAGTATTTTAGCCTCTTCAGGCGAGATTTTTGATAATCTGAGACGGTTTGGGGAAACTTCTTCCCTTTTTCCGCCGTCTATTAATTCTACTTCTCCTCTATCTGTTACGTTCAATATTTCGAAAGGCCCGTCCCAGTGAGGGTAGAGCTTCCCTGGTTTGGGTCCTTTTTCAATATAGACGTAATCTCCAATCTTAAAATCTACGGGATTTAGTTTTTTATCATAATATTCTTTTGTTTTTTCTTTACTTTGTATCAGATTGTGTCTGGCATGATCTTGAATTTCATGGATATTGGTTACCAGATCTTCCATGTACCCTTGGAATAGGTAATTTTCCGACTCTAATAACGGTTTACTTGAGGGTAATCTTGCCCTCTTCCATATACTAACTCGTATGGTGTAAATTTGGTAGACACACTTGTGTTATAGGACAAAATTGCCAATTTTAACCACTCGTCCCAATTGTCTTTTTTATTATTTACATATTGTTTGAGATATTCCCCCAGTGGATGATGTGATCTCTCTAACGAACCATTGCTTTGTGGGTGGAAAGCAGTGGTCCGACATTTATCGATTTTAAATCTGTTTGCCATTGCTTTCAGAAGCTGGCTTTCGAAATTTCTCCCTCTGTCACTGAGGATTGTGACTGGAGTACCATAAAAACTTACGAAATTATCAATAAATGCTTTAATTATTTCTGGAGTGGTTTGATTAGGGATGGCTGCTGCCACTACAAACTTCGTCAACAGGCATTGCATTGTAAGGATGCATTGATTGCCCGATTCGGTAAGGGTTAAAGGGCCTACTACATCCATCGCAATTTTTTCAAATGCCGACCTTGGGGTATCCGTGATCACCATTGGTTGTTTTGTTCGCTTACGGACTAATTTATTTTTCTGACAGTCCAAGCAGTGTTGTATTCGTGATTGGATATCTTCCTTCAAATTTTCCCAATAAAATCTTTCACGAATTCTGTTGTAAGTTTTATTTACCCCTTTATGCCCCCCTATTGGTGCCTGATGGGCTTCGTTAAAAATTTTATCCCTTTCTTTTGCTTCTACATATTCAATTTCATTAGTGCAAATTATAATTTTGATTTTACTATTTATGAATTCTTCCTTTATCAAATCTAGAATTTCTGCCCATTCTATATTACAGATTTTATTTGACTTTGACATTACTACTGACTCTATTTCTTTTTCTGACATAATTTCGTGCACGTGTCTTAGTGCCCCTTTTATATAATTAATTATTAATAATATTGACTCCCCTTCCTTTCTTCTTATTATTAGCGGAAAATGAAGTTTCTTACCAACCACCTTACAACTTGCTTTTCCTGCTTCGACTGGGTGTTTTAAAATACTACTATGCTTTTTCCGCAAATCTTTGGCACCTGAATCACACGGTTTGCCATTTTCAGATACGAAATACATACATTTTATGATTTTTCTGAACCTGAAATGTTCCCCTAGACATTTTTATATTATTCAGGTTGTGTTCTTCGAAGGTTTCGATCTCTTCCTCGCCTATTTCTGAGTTCTGTGAGTCTGAATCGTTACTATCTGTATGGTCAATGTTATTTGGCAAATCTACCGCTATTTCAACATCAATCGGATGTCTACTTGCTGTAGTTTTAATTGTTTTGCCTGTTACTTCCTCCTCTCTCTGTATCTCAGAAGAAAGTGGAATTTTTCTAGGCCTACCCCTTTTTTTCAACATAATCGGAATTTCATTTGTTTCCAAATGTTTTGTTTTCTTGGGTCTTCCATGTTTTTTCAACAAAATCGGAAGTTTATTTGCCACGAAGTTTTTTAATTTCTTTGGCCTACCCCTTTTTTTCTGAGTAGATTCTTGTATTGCCACAACCTCAAGGGGCCTTGTTTCAACAATAGGTTGAGACCTCTTATTTTGGTTTCTTGTGACAATAAAAATTTCCTTTTCTTGATCAACTTTAGGTTCCTCGATTGGATTCCTGGATAGGGCGTCAGCGTTTAAATTTAATTTACCTGGTTTATAAGCCACATTGAATTTGTATTGAGCCAATTTTAACCTCCATTTACAAATTCTATTATTATTGTTGACTGGGTTACTGAACCATTTTAAAGCTTCATGGTCAGATACTACAGTAAATTCTGAATTATATACATAAGTTCGAAAATTCACCACTGAGTCCAAAATGGATCTGGCTTCTTTTTCGTATGTACTATAATTCAGTTCAGCTTCTCTAAGAGCTCTTGAAAAATAAGCGATCGGCTTATATTTCCCGATTTCGCCCTGCGATAAAACGCCACCGATAGCATATCCAGAAGCATCCGTAATAATGATGTACGGTTTGCTTAAATCTGGGTATTGTAGAATTGGGGCATTACAAAGGAGGTTTTTGAGAGTCACAAATGCTTTCTCTTCCTCCTCTGTCCACACAAATTCGACGCCATCTTGTAATAATTTCGTCAAAGGTTTTGCAATTTTTGAATAATTTTCGATAAATCTGCGGTAGTATCCACTAAGCCCTAAGAATTGACGAACATTCTTTTGGTTTTTGAGCCTAGGGAAATTTTTGACCGCTTCGATTTTTTTAGGATCGGGTTTTACCCCATTCTCGCCAATTACGTGGCCCAAATAATTTACCTCGGGTTTTAAAAATTCACACTTGTCTGGCTGCAAGCGCAGGTTAGCTTTGCGAAGTCTTTCCATCATTTCAGTGATTTTTTCGTCATGTTCTTCGAGGGTTTTTGCAAAAATGACTATGTCGTCTAGATAGATGAACATAGAGATTCCTTGCATACCGACAAAGACTAAATTCATTAATCGCTGGAAAGTCGCAGGGAAATTTGCCAGGCCAAACGGCATGCGCGTGAACTCCCAGTGACCACGTGGAGTCGAAAAAGCAGTCTTGTGCGCATCTTTAGGATCCATTTCTATTTGATGGTATCCAGACGCTAAGTCAAATACAGAGAAATATTTTGATCCCCCTAACTGGTCTAATATATCTGTGATGTTGGGTAGCGGAAACGCATCCGGAATGGTTTTTTCATTTAATGGTCTATAATCGATTACCATTCTATGTCTAATATTGCCTTTAGAGTCAGGCTTTTTAGGGACTATCCAGACAGGACAATTATAAGGGCTTTCTGAAGGCTTAATTATGCCCTTCAAAACTCCCTCTTGTACCTGCCTCTCAACTTCTTCCCGCAAATTATGAGGAGGTCTATAAATTTTATTATTTATAGGGAGTTCGTCTGTTGTGGGGATACGATGACGAACCAAATGTGTTGAACTCAATGGTTCATCAGGCAATTGAAATCTGTCAGAATATTTTTTTATTATATTACTTACATGGTCCAATTCTTCCGCATTTAAGTGTTCGAGTCTTAATAATTCTTTAACTTTATCGTAACGTGTCAGATTATTTACTTCATTTATTGTATATACTTTATTGGTTAAATTTATTTCCGCGTATCCGGAAAAATTGGACTCTGTATTATTTGGAGGAATTAATTTGTCTTTATTTAACTTAACATCAGAATTTCTTCGCCAATTATCATTCCCTTTTTTCTTTTTAATACTTTTAAATGCTTTTTTATCATATGGGTTGAATATTCTAATTTGATTTTCAAATTCATATTCTTTTTCATGCAATAACTTTTCCTTTAACTCGCGACCCTTTTTATCAACATTTAATTTTTTATTTTCATTTGTACCCAAGGCAATTTTATTTAATTCAACATCATTTATTTTTAATAATTTTTCATCAAAATGCCTACTCAAAGGACTTTTATTTAAATCAACATCATTTATTTTTAATAATTTTTCATCAAAATGCCTACCCAAAGGACTTTTATTTAAATCAACATCATTTATTTTTAATAATTTTTCATCAAAATGCCTACCCAAAGGACTTTTATTTAAATCAACATCATTTATTTTTAATAATTTTTCATTAAAATGCCTACCCAAAGGACTTTTATTTGAATCAACATCATTTATTTTTAATAATTTTTCATTAAAATGCCTACCCAAAGGACTTTTATTTAAATCAACATCATTTATTTTTAATAATTTTTCATCAAAATGCCTACTAAAGGACTTTATTTAAATCAACATCATTTATTTTAATAATTTTTCATCAAAATGACTAGCCAAAGGACTTTTATTTGAATCAACATCATTTATTTTTAATAATTTTTCATTAAAATGCCTACCCAAAGGACTTTTATTTAAATCAACATCATTTATTTTTAATAATTTTTCATCAAAATGCCTACCCAAAGGACTTTTATTCAAATCAACCTCATTCATCTTTAATAATTTTTCATCAAAATGCCTACCCAAAGGACTTTTAATCAAATCAACCTCATTCATCTTTAATAATTTTTCATCAAAAAGCCTACCCAAAGGACTTTTATTTAAATCAACATCATTTATTTTAATAATTTTTCATTTGAAACCAATTTGGCACTCTCCAGAGAATTTCCGGTTCCGGATTCCATCGTTGTCTCGAGCGTGTCGTTTACGGTTTTAAAGTCGACCATATTTATTTCTGATCCATTAATAAACCCTGTAATTTATGGGTTTTCAAAAACAATAGATTTATCATTAATTTCCAAAACATGTTTTTCAAAATTTATTATCGCACCGGTTGATTCGAAAAATTCCGAACCCAAAAAACCCGCGCAATTAATAGGCACTTCATCAGGAATAATTAGGCAGATTATTTTTTTGCCCAAAATATTTGATTTGGCTTTTCCGAATGTATTTATAAGGCCTCCGATATGCCCTGTAAGGTTTTATTCCACCTTCGTTAATCTCGAGGCCCGATGCTTGAGATAAGAGATCGGGGTTGCTCCCGAATCTAACATCATTTTAATCGTCTCGTTACCATTAATCAGCTTGATCTCTATATAGGAATAGTGTTAAAATTTGTTGCATTTATGGTAATGACTGGTTTACTTATTCTACTTTGGTTCTACTTTTTCTTTATCTTAATCATGTCGTTATTTAAATCATTTTGTTTCTTTTTATTATTACACAATCTTTATCAGACACAAACTCAGTCGCTCATATAGTTGCAATATTTTTACTATTTATTGCCTTAATTATTTGTTTACGCCGTCCCTCCTCGCTTAGAGGGACGGTTGCAAGTTTCCCTGCACTCTTTGTTGGAATTTTTTCTTAACGCAATTAATTTCTATATGGTCATCACCTTTACAAAAATCACAACCTCGAATCGAACCGTCTCTCTTCTATTATCCGCATAATTATTACCACCAATGTTCATTATTATTACCATTATTATTACCACTCATATAATTATTGTTGTAGCTTATTTCTATTACCATTATCCAAATATCGGTAAAAATTTTGTAAATAATTTTCAAGAAAATTTTGGGGGATTAGATTTTAATCTAATAATTTATAAAAATAGTACTCATATTATATCAATAAATGATATGAGCAGTTTATTAACTTTTCTAAAGAAATTTAAATTTCCACACGCATGCTAGCGTTCGAACCCAAGTACGGGTGAGAATTATTATTATTGTAATAATCAAAGAAAAATATTTATTTATTCAAATTAAATAAAGTCGATATTATTGTTACTAAAAATTGTTTAACTATTGAATATTTAATAAATAAAAATATTAAATTATCGATTATTAAAACAAAATCGATATTTTGTTAATTAAAAATGTTCAAATGTCACATATTTAAATTATCGATTATTAAAACAAAATCGATATTTTGTTACATAAAATTGTTTTAAGTGTTTGAATGTATAAAATAGAAAAAATTTTGCTTATCGATTATAAAAACAGAATCGATGTCGTATTATATTAACGATGTGTATATGTTGAATATATGTCGATTTTCAAAGTAACCTCGGTTATTTATTTATTGACAGCGTATAAATGTTGAGTATTAGAAATGGGACAATTAATATATCGATTATATATAAAGAAAAAATATCGATTGTTTATTTATTAAAAACGTATGAATGTTGAATATTGGGATAGGAATAATAATATATCGATAATTTAAAATAAACTCGATTGTTTATTAAATGTGTAAATGTTAAAGTATTGAAATGGGAATCATAATATATCGATTATTAAGAATAAATTCGATTGTAAATGTTAAATTATTAAAATCGGAATAATAATATGTCGATTATTTAAAATAACTCGATTGTTTATTTATTAAAAATGTTAAAATGTAAAAATATTAAAAAGGGAATAATAATATATCGATTATTGAAAATAAACTCGATTGTTTATTTTAAAAAATATTTAAATGTTGTATATAAAAAAGGGAATAATAATATATCGATTATTGAAAATAAAATCGATTGTTTATTTTTAAATGTTTAAATGTTAAAATATTAAAAGGGAATAATAATATATCGATTATTGAAAATAAACTCGATTGTTTATTTATTAAAATATTTAAATGTTGTATATTAAAGGGAGTAATAATATATCGATTATTGAAAATAAAATCGATTGTTTATTTTTTTAAAAAATGTTTAAATGTTGTATATTAAAAAGGGAATAATAATATATCGATTATTGAAAATAAACTCGATTGTTTATTTTTTTAAAAATGTTTAAATGTTGTATATTAAAAAGGGAATAATAATATATCGATTATTGAAAATAAACTCGATTGTTTATTTTTTTAAAAATGTTTAAATGTTGTATATTAATAAGGGAATAATAATATATCGATTATTGAAAATAAACTCGATTGTTTATTTATTAAAAATGTTTAAATGTTGTACATTAAAAAGGGAATAATAATATATCGATTATTGAAAATAAACTCGATTGTTTATTTTTTTAAAAATGTTTAAATGTTGTATATTAAAAAGGGAATAATAATATATCGATTATTGAAAATAAACTCGATTGTTTATTTTTTTAAAAATGTTTAAATGTTGTATATTAAAAAGGGAATAATAATATATCGATTATTGAAAATAAACTCGATTGTTTATTTTTTTAAAAATGTTTAAATGTTGTATATTAATAAGGGAATAATAATATATCGATTATTGAAAATAAACTCGATTGTTTATTTATTAAAAATGTTTAAATGTTGTACATTAAAAAGGGAATAATAATATATCGATTATTGAAAATAAACTCGATTGTTTATTTATTAAAAATGTTTAAATGTTGTATATTAAAAAGGGAATAATAATATATCGATTATTGAAAATAAAATCGATTGTTTATTTTTTTAAAAATGTTTAAATGTTGTATATTAATAAGGGAATAATAATATATCGATTATTGAAAATAAACTCGATTGTTTATTTATTAAAAATATTTAAATGTTGTATATAAAAAAGGGAATAATAATATATCGATTATTGAAAATAAACTCGATTGTTTATTTATTAAAAATATTTAAATGTTGTATATTAATAAGGGAATAATAATATATCGATTATTGAAAATAAACTCGATTGTTTATTTATTAAAAATATTTAAATGTTGTATATAAAAAAGGGAATAATAATATATCGATTATTGAAAATAAAATCGATTGTTTATTTTTTTAAAAATGTTTAAATGTTGTATATTAAAAAGGGAATAATAATATATCGATTATTGAAAATAAACTCGATTGTTTATTTTTTTAAAAATGTTTAAATGTTGTATATTAATAAGGGAATAATAATATATCGATTATTGAAAATAAACTCGATTGTTTATTTATTAAAAATGTTTAAATGTTGTATATAAAAAAGGGAATAATAATATATCGATTATTGAAAATAAAATCGATTGTTTATTTTTTTAAAAATGTTTAAATGTTGTATATTAAAGGAATAATATATCGATTATTGAAAATAAACTCGATTGTTTATTTTTTTAAAAATGTTTAAATGTTGTATATTAATAAGGGAATAATAATATATCGATTATTGAAAATAAAATCGATTGTTTATTTTTTAAAATGTTTAAATGTTAAAATATTAAAAAGGGAATAATAATATATCGATTATTGAAAATAAACTCGATTGTTTATTTTTTTAAAAATGTTTAAATGTTGTATATTAAAAAGGGAATAATAATATATCGATTATTGAAAATAAACTCGATTGTTTATTTATTAAAAATGTTTAAATGTTGTATATTAAAAAGGGAATAATAATATATCGATTATTGAAAATAAAATCGATTGTTTATTTTAAAATGTTTAAATATTAAAATATATTAAAAAAGGGAATAATAATATATCGATTATTGAAAATAAACTCGATTGTTTATTTTTTAAAATGTTTAAATGTTGTATATTAATAAGGGAATTAATAATATATCGATTATTGAAAATAAAATCGATTGTTTATTTTTAAAATATTTTAAATATTAAAATATTAAAGGGAATAATAATATATCGATTATTGAAAAATAAACTCGATTGTTTATTTTAAAATGTTTAAATGTTGTATATTAATAAGGGAATAATAATATATCGATTTGAAAATAAACTCGATTGTTTATTTATTAAAAATGTTTAAATATTTGTATTATAAAAAAGGGAAAATAATATATCGATTATTGAAATAAAATCGATTGTTTTATTTTTAAAAATAAATGTTGTATATTAAAGGGGAATAATAATATATCTCGATTATTAAAAAAATAAACTCGATGTTTATTTTTAAAAATGTTTAAATGTTGTATATTAATAAGGGAATAATAATATATCGATTATTGAAAATAAACTCATTGTTTATTTATTAAAATATTTAAATGTTGTATATAAAAGGGAATAATAATATATCGATTATGAAAATAAACTCGATTGTTTATTTATTAAAATATTTAAATGTTGTATATTAATAAAAGGGGTAATAATATATCGATTATTGAAAATAAACTCGAACATTTATTTATTAAAAATGTTTTAATGTTGTGTATATTAAAGGAATAATAATATATCGATTATTGAAATAAAATCGATTGTTTATTTTTAAAAATGTTTTAAATGTTGTATATTAAAGGGAATAATAATATATCGATTATGAAAAATAAACTCGATTGTTTATTTTTAAAAATGTTTAAATGTTGTATATTAATAAAGGGAATAATAATATATCGATTTATTGAAAATAAACTCGATTGTTTATTGTTAAAAATATTTTAAATATTTGTATATAAAAAAGGGAATAATAATATATCGATTTTGAAAATAAAATCGATTGACATTTTTAAAAATGTTTAAATGTTGTATATTAAGGAATAATAATATATCGATTATTGAAAATAAACTCGATTGTTTATTTTAAAAAATGTTTAAAATGTTGTATATTATAAGGGAATAATAATATATCGATTATTGAAAATAAAATCGATTGTTTATTTTTAAAATGTTTAAATGTTAAAATATTGAAAGGGAATAATAATATATCAAATTAATTTGAAAGTAAAACTCAAATTTTTTTTAAAATGTTTAAATGACATATAAGGGAATAAATAATATATCGATTATTGAAAATAAACTCGATTGTTTTTTTAAAAAATGTTTAAATGTTGTACATTAAAAGGGAATAATAATATATCGATTATTTTGAAAATAAACTCGATTGTTTATTTATAAAATATTTAAATGTTGTATATTAAAAGAATAATAATATATCGATTATTTGAAAATAAAATCGATGTTTTATTTTTAAAATGTTTAAATGTTGTATATTAATATAGGGAATAATATATATCGTTATTAAAAAATAAACTCGATTGTTTATTTATTAAAATATTTAAAGTGTTGTATATAAAAAAAGGAGGTAATAATATATCGATTTGAAAATAAAATGATTGTTTATTTTAAAAATGTTTAAATGTTGTATATATTAAAAAGGAATAATAATATATCGATTATTGAAAATAAAATCGATTGTTTATTACAAAATGTTTAAATGTTGTATATTAATAAGGGAATAATATATCGATTATTGAAAATAAACTCGATTGTTTATTTATTAAAAATGTTTAAATGTTGTCATTAAAAGGGAATAATAATATATCGATATTGAAAATAAACTCGATTGTTTATTTATTAAAATGTTTAAATGTTGTATATTAAAGGGAATAATATAATCGATTATTGAAAATAAAATCGATACATTTATTTTTAAAATGTTTAAATGTTGTATATTAATAAGGGAATAATAATATATCGATTATTTGAAAATAACTCAATTGTTTTATTTATTAAAATATTTAAATATTTGTATATAAAAAGGGAATAATAATATATCGATTATTGAAAATAAACTCGATTGTTTATTTTATTAAAATATTTAAATGTTGTATATTAATAAGGAATAATAATATATCGATTGTGAAAATAAAACAATTGTTTGGTTTATTAAAATATTTAAATGTTGTATATAAAAAGGGAATAATAATATATCGATGTGAAATATAAATCGATTGTTTATTTTAAAAATGTTTAAATGTTGTATATTAAAAAGGAATAATAATATATCGATTATTGAAAATAAACTCGATTGTTTATTTTTAAAAAATGTTTAAATGTTGTATATTAATAAGAATTAATATATCAGTTATTGAAAATAAACTCATTGTTTATTTAAATTAAAAATGTTTAAATGTTGTATATAAAAAGAATAATAATATATCGATTTGAAAATAAAAATCAAGATTATTTATTTTTTAAAATGTTTAAATATTTGTATATTAAAAGGGAATAATAATATATCGATTATTGAAAATAAACTCGATTGTTTATTTTTAAAAATGTTTAAATGTTGTATATTAATAAGAATAATATATATCGTTATTGAAAATAAAATCGATTGTTTTATTTTAAAATGTTTAAATAAAATATTAAAAGGAATGTATATCGTTATTGAAAATAACTTCGATTTTTTATTTTTTAAAAATATTTAAATGTTGTATATTAAGGAATAATAATATATCGATTATTGAAAAATAAAATCGATTGTTTATTTTAAAAATGTTTAAATGTTGTATATTAATAAGGGAATAATAATATATATGATTATTGAAAATAAACTCGATTGTTTATTTATTAAAATGTTTAAATGTTGTACATTAAAAAGGGAATAATAATATATCGATTATTGAAAATAAGCTCGATTATTTTATTTTTAAAATGTTTAAATGTTGTATATTAATAAGGGAATAATAATATATCGATTATTGAAAATGAACTCGATTGTTTATTTACATTAAAATATTTAAATATTTGTATACTCAAAGGGAATAATAATATATCGATTATTGAAAAATAAACTCGATTGTTTATTTATTAAAAATATTTAAATGTTGTATATTAATAAGGGAATAATAATATATCGATGTGAAAATAAACTCGATTGTTTATTTATTAAAATGTTTAAATATTTGTATATTAAAAGGGAATAATAATATCGATTATGAAAATAAAATCGATGTTTATTTTTAAAAATGTTTAAATGTTGTATATTAAAAGGAATAATATTATATCGATTATTAGAAAATAAAACTCGATTTTTAAAAATGTTTGTGTGTATATTAATAGAGAATAATAATATATCGATTATTGAAATAAACTCGATTGTTTATTATTAAAATGTTTAAATGTTGTATATAAAGGGAATAATAATATATATCGATTATTGAAAATAAAATCGATTGTTTATTTTTAAAATGTTTAAATGTTGTATATTAAAGGGAATAATAATATATCGATTGTGAAAATAAACTCGATTGTTTATTTTTAAAAATGTTTAAATGTTGACATATTAATAAGAATAATAATATATCGATTATTGAAAAATAAAATCGATTGTTTATTTTTAAAATGTTTAAATGTTAAAATATTGAAAGAATAATATATCGATTATGAAAATAAACTCGTTGTTTTTAAAAATGTTTAAATATTTGTATATTAAAGGGAATAATATATCGATTATTGAAAATAAACTCGATTGTTTATTTTTTAAAAAATGTTTAAATGTTACATAAAAAGGAATAATATATATCGATTATTTGAAAATAAACTCGATTGTTTATTTATTAAAAATGTTTAAATGTTGTATATTAAAAAGGAATAATAATATATCGATTATTAATAAAATATTGTTTATTTTAAAATGTTTTAAATGTTGTATATTAATAGGGAATAATAATATCGATTATTGAAAATAAACCGATTGTTTATTTATTAAAAATATTTAAGTGTTGTATATAAAAAAAGGGGTAATAATATATCGATTATTGAAAATAAAAATCGTTAATTTATTTTTAAAAATTTAAATGTTGTATATTAAAGGGAATAATAATATATCGATTATTGAAAATAAAATCGATTGTTTATTTTAAAATGTTTAAATGTTGTATATTTAAGGAATAATAATATATCGAATGTGAAATAAACTCAGGTTTTTATTAAAAATGTTTAAATATTTGTACATTAAAAAGGAATAATAATATATCGATTATTGAAAATAACTCGATTGTTTATTGTAAAATGTTTAAATGTTGTATATTAAAAGGGAATAATAATATATCGATTGATTGAAAATAAATCGATTGTTTATTTTTAAAATGTTTTAATGTTGTATATTAATAAGGAATAATAATATATCGATTATTGAAAATAAACTCGATTGTTTATTTATTAAAATATTTAAATGTTGTATATAAAGGGAATAATAATATATCGATTATTGAAAATAAACTCGATTGTTTATTTATTAAAATATTTAAATGTTGTATATTAATAGGGAATAATAATATATCGATTATTGAAAATAAACTCGATTGTTTATTTATTAAAAATATTTAAATGTTGTATATAAAGGGAATAATAATATATCGATATAATAAAATCGATTGTTTATTTTAAAATGTTTAAATGTTGTATATTAAAAGGGAATAATAATATATCGATTATTGAAATAGCTCGATTGTTTATTTTTTTAAAAATGTTTAAATGTTGTATATTAATAAGGGAATAATAATATATCGATTATTGAAAATAAACTCGATTGTTTATTTATTAAAAATGTTTAAATGTTGTATATAAAAAAGGGAATAATAATATATCGATTATTGAAAATAAAATCGATTGTTTATTTTTTTAAAAATGTTTAAATGTTGTATATTAATAAGGGAATAATAATATATCGATTATTGAAAATAAACTCGATTGTTTATTTATTAAAAATGTTTAAATGTTGTACATTAAAAAGGGAATAATAATATATCGATTATTGAAAATAAACTCGATTGTTTATTTTTTTAAAAATGTTTAAATGTTGTATATTAATAAGGGAATAATAATATATCGATTATTGAAAATAAAATCGATTGTTTATAAAAAAAATGTATAAATGTTAAAATATTAAAAAGGGACTAATAATAAGTAATTAAATAATTAACGGGCAATAATAATTTATCGATTATAAAAACCGTTGTTATATTTATCAAAACGTATAGGTTAATAAATATTTAAACCGTAATAATAATGTATCGATTACAAATACGATATTTTATAATTAAACTTGTTTAAATGTTGAATATATAAAAAAAATATTCTTCATTATCGATTATTAAAACAACCCGATATCTTGTTAATTAAAATTGTTTAAATATTGAAGAAAAAAAAAAAAAAAAAAAATTTTGAATTATCAATTAAAACAAAATCGATGTTTTATAGATTATTACTGCGTATGTAAAATTAACAATTTTCATAAATTGTTACTGTCTAAATAGTAAATCTTTAAAAGAGGATATTGAATTTTCAAAAATATTTACACTGAAGGTAAAATATATATATATTTGCGGCCGTCGGTAATTCCTAGACAACTTGTCTATTTTGGATGCCTGTTTTACCGGCGATTATAAGATGGTATCTATATTATTTTTTTTCAAAGTAATTGTTACAATTGTTAAACAACAATACTATATTGTTATTATTTATTTATTACCTTGTCTATTAATATTATTTATAAAAGGGTATAAAAGGGAAAAAATTAATAATAAAAAAAATTTATTTATTCCGTTTATTTCACTAAAGTTGATATTATTGTTAATTGTTATACTGTAAATGGTATATATTTAAGAGGAATGATATTAAACTATCGATTAATTAAATAAAATTGATATTATTGTGTAAATAATATATTCAAAAAAAAATGATTATTAAACTATCAACTGTTTAAAATTAAAATTAAAATTTTAATAATTATTGTTGTATAAATTTAAAAATAAATATTAACTATCGATCGTTTAAACAAAATCGAAATTTTATTAATTAAATACCGTGTAATATAATAAATATTTAAAAGGGGATATTAATCTATCGATTATTCCCATTGGATTGATATTAAAATTGTGTTGATAAAAAAAAAATTAAAAACTTGAATTATCGATTATTCACAAGAACTCGAAATTTTATTATTATTATATAAATAACAAATATTTAACAGGAAAATCAATCCCTCGATTATTTAAAAAAAATTTTATTAATTATTGTTGTATAAATAGTAAATATTTAAAACGTAAATATTTACTATTGATTATTTAAATAATATTATATAAAATTTAATAATAATTATTTAAATTTAAAAAGGACGCATTTGACGGCCGACTTTAGGGGGATGCACAGCCATTGCATTTTTCAATGGCGGCTAAGGGTTGCTAGGGCCACCCTTGGCGTTGGCTAGTCCCGCTTTCCAAACGCTCTAGTCACGCATATAGGGGGAGGGTTTGGGCCTTGGAAAATATGGCGGTTTCCCAAGATGTCTGAACTTCTCCCCTAGTTTAATTTCCCTCCGCGTGTCGTGTTTTTCTCGTTTAAATTTCTGTGATGCCCGTATATATATATATGTATATATATATATATATAATACATATGTATATATATATATATAAAAAAACAAATATTACAGACTTGAGTTGTTTTTTGCACAACCCCTTACTTATTGATATTATAAATTTTATTAATGTTTATATTTATATATAAAAAAGCTATTAATAACGGGGCAAT
Source organism: Aphidius gifuensis (assembly GCF_014905175.1). Taxonomy (NCBI): domain Eukaryota; kingdom Metazoa; phylum Arthropoda; class Insecta; order Hymenoptera; family Braconidae; genus Aphidius; species Aphidius gifuensis. The sequence goes on along the minus strand of NC_057789.1, from coordinate 11,916,004 downwards.
TAATATATATATTTTTAACTGTGACCTTTAATTGAATTTTAACAAAAATTTTTTTTTTTTATTGATTCGACAGTAATTTGTTAATATATATTGTTGATTTATCTAAATAAAACAATTAATAAATTTTGTTGTTTATCTTTAAATTATTTAATGTTGTAAAACAAAAATATTAAAATTATTCCACAGTTTATTTTTGGTTACTATTGTTTGTAATTTATTTATATATTTATAATAGGATAATTAAATGTTTTATTATTTAGTATAAAGAGAGAAATATTAACAGAGACTTAACTGATTGTTGGAAGAACAATCACCTATTATCATAATTCATAACAAGCCCTAGTAAAATATATAAAAAAAATTATTTTTTTTTTTTTTATAAGTTGTTTTGGTTAAATTATTGTCTTTTAAAGTATTTAACAGAAATTTTAGAATTAAAATCTTAATTACATGATGTTTGAAATTATGTTGACTTACGAATTAGCCAAAAAAAACCGTGTAATATTTAAAATTTATAATTTTTATTATAGTTTATTCATAAAAGAAAAACAGCTACTTTCCGGTCTCTCTGGGGTCAACAAATGGTTGTGTTATTCGGAACGTACGGGTTTATTTTTTCCGTTATGATTATTATAACCATATCTATTAATTAATGAGTTGATATTAGATAATATAATATTCATTAATAACTTTAATTATGCAGGACAAACCAATTTATTGTTGAAACAAATTATAAACCTGTATATTTGTCAATGAGCGTTTACACAGTTCTTTATCATAGACTTAGTAAATATATATTTTTAAATAAACAATAAGGGGATAATAAATACTTTATTATTTATTATTAAAATATTAACAGAGATTTAAATGATTGTTGGAAGACCAATCACCTATTATTATCATTATTGTTTATAGTTATTCATAAGAAACAAACGTAAAATAAAAAATTTTTTTTTTTTTTTGTTGCTTTGGTTAAATTATTGTCTTTTAAAGTATTAAAAAAAAATTTAAAATTAATATCTTAATTACATGATGTTTGAAATTATGTTGACTTACGAATTAGCCAAAAAAAACCGTGTAATATTTAAAATTTATAATTTTTATTATAGTTTATTCATAAAGAAAAACAACCACTTTCTGGTCCCTCTAGAATCAACAAACGGTTGTGTTATTCGGAACGTAATGATTTAATTTTTCTTTTTGTTATGATTATTATAACCATATTTATTAATTAATGAGTTGTTATTAAATATAATAATATTTATTAATAATTTTAATTATGCAGGAAAACAAATTTATTGTTAGAATAACTTCTGTATATTCATCAGTGAATGTTTATATAGTTCTTGTTATCATAGATTATGTAACTATATTTTTATATAAACAAATTATTTTATTTATTAACAATCACTTAAAGTTCCTTTGTATATATAAAACAAAATATTTAAAATATTCATGTAACTTTTGGTGTAATTTATATTGTATATTTTTTTTTTTTTTTTTTTTTTTAACCGCCACTCACTTACACTGTTTGTTTATTGTTATTTATTGTTACTTGAGATTAATTGTTCACTCTTTGTTGTTAACTTAAACATTTTATGTTATATTATTATTAATAATTATTATTGTTAGCATGATGGTACGCAAATTTATTGTTTAGATTTGGGTTTTAATTATTAAATATTCATTGGTAATTACGTTAAAATTATTTTAAACTAAACAATTACAAATATAAGCACAGTGGTACAAAGGCTTATTGTTATTTAAACTGGATCATGCAGCCTTGTTTGTCATGCCTTATTTTCTCTCTCTCTTTTTTTTTATCGGTCGTTTGTTTGGGGCCAGATGTCAGACGTAATAAAAAAAAATTCAACAGAAAAAGGGCACACTTTTATTATGTGAAAAAAAAATTTGGAGCTCGGGAAATCTAATAGCCCCCCGGGTAGTAAACTAAACAGCAATAAAAAAAAATGAAACTAGAAACTAAACTACATAAAAAAATAAAATTTTATCGTTTTTCTCGAGAAACCCATTAAATTTTTACTGTCAACGTCTTGCACTGCATAAATTTATTTATTAATGAGGGGAAAAGTTTAAATTTTATTTTTATTTTATTTTATATTTTTTTTTCTTGGGAAAAAAAAAATAATAAAAAAAATAAAAACCAAGTGTCAATTTTCACGCACGTACTAACAAAAATTTAGAATTAATTCTTAGAATTTTCTCCCCTTGACAACATTATTTAACGATAAAAAAAAAATTGACGCCAAGCTAAAAAAAAAATATTTCTTGAAACAAAGACAAATGACGCCGAGTTAGAAAATTATTAACACACAAAGAAAAAGGACGCCAAGCTATTATTTTGTCGCGTACCAAAAACAAAATTTAACAATTATTTTTATATATATTATTTTCCACAACAAAAATTTACTCGTTTTTCCGCGAATTTTCCCGCGCGCGACCTAATTTCTCCGGCGTTCTTTTACCCTTCGCGAACACGTTTTTCTATCTTGAAACCGGACGAGCCCCCATGAAATATCGTAGCCGGATTACTTACAAGACATAATTATTTTGCCCTATGAAATAATCCTGCATGATTCGTAATTAATTGACCCAATTCACCCAGCGCACTTAAGACAAACTATAGGTAGGTTTGGGCAGATAGACGCGTAATTTAGGAAGGGTAAATGACACCTGAAAAGGACACGAAAAATATAACATAAACACAAATATAATTTTATAATAAAATAATTGAGACGACACACGAAATTTATTATTCGGAAAAAGCATCAATTTTATTTATAAGAAACACCATGATTTGAATTAAAAATTACATATAAAAACACACTTAATTCGACGTAAAAATTATAAAAATATAAAAATATAAAATACGCAAAAATACACTAAAACAAAGGCCCCACGCGTCGATAATATAGAGAGAGAAACATCAAGTAAATTACGGAGTCAGTGATTTGAAATATTAAAGAAGCGACCCGTTAATTAAATATTGCGCGACCCGGTGAATCATCAACTAGATTGAGAAGCAATCTAGTTGTTAAGAAAATAAATGGAACACTGACTCTACATTTACGTAATTAATACACTTGATTATCGCCGAGACTCTACTTAAAATTACACTGATATAAAACACAAATAAACACTCAATATAAAATTAATAGTTGTACTTACAATGATAGTTGAATTAAAATTACTGGCTACAACGACGTGGACCTCGACCTTGATTTCGATTTGATTACAATGGATACTTAAAGATGTGTAGTGGATTGAGGATGGACAACAGTATTAGTCGTAAAAGTAAAGCACTCGCGTAGTACACAATTTAAATCTTTAATTAATTTATTATTTTATTGAATTTGAAATATATTTAAAACCAATTTAATTAAATTTATTGTATAGCAGAAGGCTATACAAATTATTTAAAATAATTAAAGAATTTAAATCTGATTGAATAATATTAAAATATTGAATAATTAAACTTGTAACTGATTTGACAATAAAAATATTCTAAGTTTTAATCCAAAAAAAATTATTAAATCCTTCCAAGTCAAAATTCAGACATTGAAAATTTTCTAAGTTTTAATTTAAAAATATTAAAATTTTCTAAGTTTTAATTCAGAAAAATAAAATATTTCTAAGTGTTTATTCAGAAAATTAAAAATATTCTAAGTTTTAATTCAGAAAAATAAAATATTCTAAGTTTTAATCCAAAAAAAATTATTAAATCCTTCCAAGTCAAAATTCAGATATTGAAAATTTCCTAAGTTTTAATTTAAAGATATTAAAAATTTCTAAGTTTTAATTCAGAAAAATAAAATATTTCTAAGTGTTTATTCAGAAAATTAAAAATATTCTAAGTTTTAATTCAGAAAAATAAAATATTCTAAGTCTTTAAACCCAAAAATAATCAAATTTTCTAAGTCTTTATTAGAAGAATAAAGCTTCGGCGATTAAGTAGAACTTAATTAGAGCTGGAAGAGCTAGTTATGGTGCAGAGACTGCAGACCAAGTAATCTGTAAAATCTAGATCGATTTAGTTTGGGACTCAATCAACCCTTAGAAAAGTGGGGATCTTTCGGAGACGTTCGGTTTTCTCCTGGTCCATTTCCTATTTTCCTTAGTCTACTTTTTTTCTATTGGTCAGCCCGAAAGCGTGATCTTTGATTAGTAATTAAAAATATTTCTAATTAAAATTTTATAACATGAGTGGTATCAAGAGAATCCTTGTAATTTTGCGATTCTGTTGATATCACTCACTGTACTAATTTATATGTTAAATTAATTAAGAAAATTGGCGGTATTGCCGCTTGGCATTAGTGCCGGCTCAAGAAAATTATTGAGGGGGCCAAGTCGTTGGTTCCCCAAAATATACTACTGTTATATTGCGTAAGATGGAGCTCGGGGTATCGAAATATACCCTGAATATATAATAAGATAAAAAGGTTTAAACAAAAAATAAAAAAAATTGGTGCGCCTACCGCAGGACATTACAATTGTAAAATATAAATAAATAAAAAAATAATATTAATGATAAATTCCATGTATTTAAAAATGATTTGACTTGTTTATTTTTTCCCCTACCTCTATAATAATCATAATAAGAATTTCGGATTTGTTTGTGTTTTCGAAAAACTACGTCAGTCTTTATTTGGTCGTCATGGATATTGCTATTGCTGTTCTTGGTTTTGTAAAAAAAGATTTGACTCTTTCACCAAAAGAAATTGCTGTGTTTGGTATAAATAAAAAAATAGCTGGTCATTGAAAACACGTAAACTGAAAATGAATTGGTTCGATGGTAAGTCTAAGGAAACACAAGTCATCAAAGTTTTAGAGACGATCGCATCAAAAAGCAGACGTATTTTGAGTTCTGACAATGAAACCTGTAAATATCTCGAGAAAGTACTATGCACGCCAATCAGAGATGTTAATAAAGAGAGATTTTGGCCTGAATTTATCAAACAATTACCACCGTCGACAACCTGTATTCACCATGGGCTACAGAAAGAAACAGGATGCGCCCTTCAAGTTGCGCGTCAAATAAAAAAATGGATGAAGAATAGATATGAATTTATTAAACAAAAAAATTATGCTGAGGCTGTTGCTATACCAAAATGTACGCCAGTCATTTAAGTCATTTACGTGTACCTCGTAAGCCTGAAATAGATTATCCAGGAAGTATACGTGGTGTGGATGAAACTGATATTTGAAATAAAAATTGTAAAAAAAAAAATTTGAGAAAATAAAAATCTAATTTATATCTGAAAAAAAAAAAGTCTTAAAATTTATTTCCATAGGTTAAGACTAATATTATATATTTTTATTTTATATTTAGGTTCTGTTTTCAGCCAAAAAAATAAAAAAAAAAGATTTTAAAAATAAGTTATATTTACTTTTATATACTTTTTTATTTTGTGTCTTTCAAAAAATAAACTAAAAAACTCAACTGAAAACTATATTAAAAACTTTACACCTGTACGATTTTCTTATTCTATTCCTATACTACGCTTGCCTATGCTCTATATGTATTTTACCGTTGCCCCGTGACGTCGTCCATGCATTTTTTCTACGCGCCCTTACGATCTCATGCAACCTTTTCCTATACTATACCATCCCATGCAACCTATGCCATACACAAACACACACACCCATACCTCTCACTCGCACCCTTGATATTTTCATTTTTATCTTATACGGGCTCAAGCACCCTGTACTAGAGGCCTATGCACCCCAGCACAACACACTCTCAAGGGGAGAGGAGGGAGTCGCATTCTTGAGGGTGCCCAAAAGAAGGTGGTTACCTTCTACTATTGTCATACACATATATATATACGTATATATATTAGAAATATATAAATAAATATATATATTTTCATAATAACAAGCATAAAATATTAGTACAATTATTCATTTATAATTTTATTTTGATGAAAGTATTTTATGACTGTGTTATATTAATAAGACATTTTTATTCGTTCTTAAATTTACGTAGAAAAGAAATTAAGAACAAAAATAATAAATAATGTTTAGCAATATAAAAAAGGAAAATGGAAAATATAGTTATTAACAACTATTTAGTATTTTTCAATCATTTTTTGAAAAAGTAATGTCTGCAATTAACGATTTTTTGATGCCAGTATATTACATTTTACATTTACTGCACTGTTAAATGTTGATTTACTTGTAGGTGAACCGTGATATTTTTAAATAGCATCTAGGAAAAAAGTAAGTGATTATTTATTTAGAAAAAAATTAATATTATTTAATTATTTATACTGATTTTTAAGAAAAAAAACTAACTAAAATTTGCATCAAGTTTTTTCCGGTCTAAGGTTTTTTTTTCAAGCCTGTGGAATTTTTGGATTTTCCTCCACCATAATTGCTAACAAGCAAAATTTCAAGTGGAATTATTGCTTCTATTAATGCTGCTGTCATAGTTGCAAAGTTTTTTGAGAAGCTGAAGTACTTTTTTCACCTTTACTGTCTTTTTTATTTTCACAAGCTTCTAATTTATTCTCGATTTTATCTTCCATTGATATTTTCTTGGTTTTTTTCTAAAAAGAAGTTTAGAGTAGCTTTAATATTCAATATTTTGGTTTGAAAATCTACAACTATCTTTTAAATAAATCAATAAATAAAAAATACGTAACTTCGTTGTTAAAATTATTTTTTAATATGAGTAAAAATATATATTTACCAAGGGGTCAACCGTTTCTAATAATGTTATTTTACTTACTTTTTTTCTAGATGCTATTTAAAAATATCACGGTTCACCTACAAGTAAATCAACATTTAACAGTGCCGTAAATGTAAAATGTAATATACCGGCATCAAAAAATCGTGAATTGCAGACATTACTTTTTTAAAAAATGATTGAAAAAAATACTAAATAGTTGTTAATAACTATATTTTCCATTTTTCTTTTTTATATTGCTTATCATTATTTTTCCAAATTATCCGATGGTCTGAGTGATGTCATTGTATTGTAATCTGTTACCACTGTAACCTGCTTGCATTGTCTCTTCTCTCCTGTTTCTATTGACGCGGCTTGCTTGATGAACTCCCCTCAATTTCTTTTCTAATGCATGTTGACCTGATATTGTTTTCTTCTTTTATTACTCTCTCTTTTTAATTTTCTGACGGCTATCATTGCAATAGATGCAATATTGCGGCGTTGCCATTAATAACACAATAAAATCCACAGGCCCCGAAAATTCGTGGCTTCCTGTGAACTGCACTTTATTTATTTATTCTAGGATCAAGAAAGATAAGGATCCGGATTTTTACCCTTTACAATATTATATTTTTTTCTATATAAAAAAAATTCAATATGAAATTTAAATTTATAAAAATAGTATTCGATTTTAATTTCGTTTCCTTTTATCATACTTGAACAATTTTGTTATTTACCAAAAAAAAATTCAAAAATTTTATATATTTTGGTTTTTAATCAGCATTTCTCAAAAAAAAAAAATTTCTATGTGTGTAATGTCCTGCGGTAAGCGCCGAACTTTTTTTATTTTAGATAAATTGTATTTTATAAAATTATATATTCAGGGTCCAATTGGATACCCCTAGCTCCATCTTATGAATTATAAGGGTAACATTTAAGGGAGTAAACGCATCCCCGAACACCCCCGAATATTCCCGACCTACCCTACGGTCAGCTTGTGCCATTGACCCAGGATATCGATCAGTTCACTGGGATCTCTGATCCTGTGACTACCAGCTGTAACTGCTTTAACTGCTTCAATAAGTGTTTTACAAAGTCTTAGAATAATTTTAAGAGTCACCAGCCGAAAACTGTAAGTTACATTTATCCAATATTTCATTGATTTATTTTGCTTAAATATTTTTAAGTATCTTTACGTAATATTTGGTTACGCAAATTATTAATTTAAATTCATTAAAATCATACTGGATATAACTGGTAATAAATTCAGACCGCATGGTCTAAGTTGTCTTGTTCTTTTAAATTAAATTCAAGTGCATACTTTTGTGTTAAATTATTTAATCAAATAAATATTGAATAAAGTAAATTATAGTTGGCTGATTTAAGCAAGAATTTGCTTGTTAAAAATATTTAATTCTTTTAAATATAACAATCAACGACCTCGTGGTCATGAATTTGGTCTTAACTACGACCTGTAAAGTATAGTAAAGCGTTTTATGTAATTATTAAACCAAACAAATGTAAAAGTGAACTTCGTTATAATTTTTATTGTAAATTCAGTGTTACACAAGTGCGTCAATTATCTCAAGGTCCACGTCGGTCCAAATTTAAATATGTTATACTCAACATCAATACTATTGGTAGACTCGTGGTATTTTCATAATAAATTTACCATTTTATTTAACATTATATGTTTTGTGTTTGACTCAAGTTCTTATAAATTATTTGTGTTTAATTTGTGTACTATTCTCGCGTATTTTTCAGGTTCCTTTTTACCTCTCCCTACATTACGCAATTTAATATCTCCCTACCTTTCTTATGCGCCCTGGCTGCGCAGGATAAACAGGGTTAATAAAAATACATATCTAACTGGGTTATTTTATAGGGCAATATTGATTGTCTAATAAGTGATCCGGCTACGATATTTCATGTGTAATGTATTGTTTATGTATTATTTGTATATTTGTTCTCGTGTATCAAAAAAATATATCAATTCATATATATATGTATATAAAAAAATTGAATTTTAATTTTATTAGGAATATTTATCCCGATCATTAGTATTTTTTTTGTTTTTTTTTTTTTTAATATTATTTTTTTTGTTTATTCTTTTCCTATCTATATTTTTTTCGTGTATTAATTATTAGCAATTTTTCTTTCAACGAGCTTTTGTCAGGTTTATAATATTCTAGGTTCGATTTTAATCTCGCCCTATCCGGTCTACGCTCCCCTTTAAATTTTTCTACAATATTAATTTTCGATTTACCTTTGTCAATAACTTTATTTTTAAACTTCATTATATCCAACTTTAGTTTTTTATCTTAATGTTTTCATTAGGTCATCTTGGGACTCATTCGCTTTAATATCTAATTTCTTCGGACTCATAATATTTCTATTTTTATTCTTATTATTATTTTCATAAATTTTATTCAAATCAGTTTCATTCAACACGTCATTGGTTTTTCCATACGGTTTAATTATTTTTATTACACTCTTAATATTATTATTACTATCTTTGAGTTTATTTTTTTATTATTAACTTTAACAAAATTATTATCATTATTCAAACTTTTTCTATCAACGTCATCATTATTAACATTTTTCTCGACTTTATTGGCGTATACCCATATATTATTATTATTTTTGACAGTTACTTCGTCGATTTTTACATTACTATTTTTTTCTTGGTTACTTAAACATCTAGTTTCTTCTTTATTATTGAACTCAAAATCTTTTTCATTATCAGACTCATTATTATTTTCATTATTTAGTTCATCATAATTTTTATTATCACTCAAATTATGCATTTCATTATCAATATTTTTTCTAATTTCCTTGAGTATTTTTCTCGAGTTTCCTAGCATTTTTTTATTAAACAAAAATATTCCGTCATTATTGGGGGAAATCTTTGTTTGATCACGTTCATTATTAGTTTCTTCAATAAATTTAATTTTTTCGTTAGCTTCTTTTGCAATAGTAATATTTATATTTCGCGTAGCAATATTTATATCTTTATTTTCATTCATTTCAATATTATTATTATTATTCGATGAGTCTTCTGATACAGATATTTTATCAATAAAATTTACTCTTTTTATTTCATTAATATTATCATTTTTATTTTCATTATTTTCACGTTTCGTATTAAAGTTTACTTTTTCAGGTTGTACGATAGGTTCATAATAATTGACAATAGTATCTTTCGACGTTGATGGTATTGGGTTCATTATATCATTTTTATTTTCAATTTCAGTAATAGAATTTAATTTATCATTTATTTCTGATTTTGAAATTAATTTGACTGTATTAGTTGACTGTATTATTAAATAATCAAATTGATATTGCCAATGCTTTTGCCAATGAATTTAAAAAACCTACACTTCAACTGTTAATAGGAATACTTTTGAAAATTGCTTCGAGGAGTTAATTGTTAAATGCAACTCTAAATGGTTAAATAATCATATTGTTAATATCAGCCATATTAGTATCTCTAAAGCACTTTTGAAATTACCTAATAAGCGCACTATGGGGATGGATAATATACCTGCATCAGTAATTAAATATTGCCCTGATGCACTATTACATCCTCTATATATCATTTTTAATATGTCAATTGTTAGTGGTACATATCCTAGCTATATGAAATCTTCAAGAGTATGCCCAGCTTTTAAAAGTGGTGATAAATCGAATGTATCTAACTATCGTCCAATATCAATCTTACCAGCACTTTCTAAAGTATTTGAGATGTGTTTATACGATTTGATTTATTCTTATTTTGCGCCATTTGTCTCTAATTGTCAACACGGTTTTTTACCAGGCCGTTCTACTACTACTAATCTATTAGTTATGTCAGACTTTATTAGTATACATTTGGCTAATAAACAACAAGTTGATACAATATACACTGATTTGTCAAAGGCCTTTGACAAGCTTGATTGGTTAATTCTACTAACTAAACTGACGTCTATTGGTTTACCTACATATATTATTAAACTATTAAAATCTTATCTAACTGATAGGCAATGTTTTGTATATGTTAGTGGACCGCTTTCTGTTGCATACGTACCTACTTCTGGTGTGCCCCGAGGTTCTAATCTTGGGCCACTTCTGTTTAAGGTTGATTCCCAGTCACATCACCAAACCAATATTTATGCCACGAAGGGCCCGTATATCAATAACGCTATTTTTTATTCCCGTGTCCTAAAATTTTTTGTGGCGCCACTGATGAAAAAAACAAATTCTTTAGTAGTATGTGTGTCGTGGCTACACACTAGCGAGCAAAGATTACATCGTACACTGAAGCCATGCTTGTGTTCATGTCTGTGTGCTGCGCTTCTCGCGAAATTTTTGAATTTCAAAGTTATTTATTTTTTAAACTCAGAAGACGAAATACTAAAAATTTATATCAAAAAATTTGTCTTTTCTAGCACTACAAACTGATAGAAATTTAACGTTTTCTGTTGCGTTTTGAAAAAGTTATTAATAAAAATATGAGATACCGCCTATACCTTGCGTGTTAAAGTTGTCAACTTTGACAGTAAATATCTCAAAAAAACCGAACAAAAAAAAATTGAAAAAAATTGACAATGTAGATAATTATTTCATTTAAACATAAGATAAAAAAAAAAAAAATCTGTTGCGATTTCAGATTTCAAGAATCAACCTTAATATATTTATAAATGACTTACCAAACTATCTCAGCTGCCAGGTGTTAATGTATGCTGATGATGTTAAATTATTTTTACCAATATTGTCTGATAACGATTGCACTGTACTACAAAGTAATATTGATGCATTTGTTAGCTGGTGCAGCATGAACAAATTAATAATTAATGAAAAAAAGTGCAAAGTTTTATCCTTCAACAAGAGTAAAAATATAATATCATCTTCGTTTATAATTAATAAATTAAATCTAGAAAGAGTTGATTTTATTCGAGAATTAGGGGTAACTTTTGATATGCATCTTAAATACGATCAACATATTAACAATATATGTAGAGAAGCTGTCATATCTCTTAGCTTTATAATGCGATTATCAAAAATATTTATTAAAGAAGAAACATTAGTATTATTGTATAATGCTTATGTTAGACCAAAAATTGAATATGCATCCCCAGTCTGGACCATAAATAATAAAAAGCAAGCTAAAATAATAAATAAAATTCAAAGACGATTTCTAAAAAATTTAACATGGTTTAGTACTGGTGAATATCCAATTCGAGGGGTTTGTGATGATGTTTTATTTGGTGATCGCAATGTGGTACCACTACATGTACGTAGATGTGTGTCAATTATATCATATTTCATTAAAATACTAAGGGGTACGATTGATTGCAATCACTTGCTAAATAATGTTGTTATCATTGATATTGAAAAAAATAATAAATTACGTAAATTCTCCCCGTTCATAATATAGACTGATAAGCAATCAAAAATGTCGCCAATATCTGTTATGGTTGATATTGTCAACAAGGTCTGTCGTTCAACCTGTCTATTTAGTAGGATAATTGATACATCTAATGGCATATCTAATGCATTTTTAACCCAATGTGTTTTGGCTACTGAAGGATTGAAGGATAATTACCTCATTAATATAAAAGACTTCTAAGTCATTATTGTTTTATATTGTTTTATAGCGCTAACATCACTACCTTCTAGTATTAGTTACTAATTTATTTCGACTAAGAATATATCTCGAAACTATTTATATGTATATTTTAAATTTTCTAAATCTTCTAATATAAAGTATAAATATTGTTATAACTTTTGTAAATCAGTTCCCTGTTAATGGAGCAATCTGTTGGGAATATAAATAAATAAATAAAAAATAAAATAAAAATTAGTTGATCTGATTAAGGGATTGTCTATTTTTGTGTTCCTCCCTCTTGGTCCACCGGCCTATCCCCGTTTTTTTGAGCTTGACGTTCAAGACATTTTTTCTGAGCATTTTGTAATGCAAAACAGTTATTCATATGATGTCTCAGTTTTTGGCAAAAACCACAAACTAAATTATTATTCGTTTTATTATCATCTTTTTTATATTGACTGATATCATATGACATAAACCCATTATTATTATAAACATTATTATTTAAATTTTTATTATTAACCGGATCATTTATTGGCGTATAAGAATTATTAAAATTATAAAAATCATAATTATTATTGTAAGATTTTTGTAAATAATCATTTGTTGAATTTTTATAAGAATTATAGTAGGGCGTATTATTAATATTATTATTGTAATAAATTGGGAAATTAACGTGGAATAACGATAATAATTTTTCACAAATTTACCTTCTTTTTATTTTTAAGTTTTAGTTTTGCCCTGCACAATGAAGTAACAATAAGCGGGATTAAAACCAAGGGATAATTTTGAGGTGATAGGAATGGAGTATAATGGATTAGACGTAAAATAAAAACTGAGACACAATTTTAATTTGAAAATTATATGGAATATATTCAAAAGACATTATATATTTTGGCGATTACAATGAGATTATATTTGAGTTACGAAATTGACCAAGACTACCTTTTGTAAAGAAATTCGCGGTGAAATTATATTGATAAAATAGATTAAGTACTTGATAATTTTTGACAATTATAATTACGGCATTTGAATAATAAATTTGGTAATAACTTACATTTGTTTGAAGAAAAAATGTATTATACTTGGATTGGATTTTATTTGACCAGAATGTGAAAAGCGGACTCTGACTGTGCGACCAGGGCTTCTTGGAGCTTCAGGTAGATTGATGTGGTGATTTAAGTTGAATTCGTTTTATGAATGAATGATGTTAACAATGTAATGAGTTTACTTGTAAAGATGGTTTTTGATATACTTGAAATTTTATAATTATTGTAATACAAATGAGATTGATTTTACACTTTACTGATGAAAATGAAAATGAAACTTAGAAAATCTTAAATGCTTGTGCAGAGATTTTGACTAAGTTAATTAAATGAATTATTCAGAGCACAAATTAATGGAGGCTAATCGATCGTAACTGTGGGTCAGTAGCTCGATTAGTTCCAATTTACTTGTTTGACTGAGATGTATGAACTAACTTATTTCCGGGCGTGTGGCCTGTTTTTAAGGAAGGGCCCTGTCGCTGTGTCACACTTGTTTCGTGGACTTATTCTTTTTCTTACTAGATTCTGGAGGCGTCGACCCGTCAGATTCCGTACTTTCCATTAATTATACAATATTTAGTTAATAAATTTAGCGCATGATTAGACATATTTTAAATATAAAATTTAGTTGGATTTTATTAGCAAATAAAATCAGTTAAATTGGTCTGTTAATTATTTCAAATGTTCTGCAGAATATTTAGGTAGTCGTTGTTGGTCATATTACTTAAAATTAGTTTTCGATTATATTTTATAAAAATAGTACATAGATTAAATATTTTGTATTTTTCCAGATATATTTATTTTACAACTTATAGTTGTATTAATTTTAAATTGTATTTCAAACTAGATTCATAAAATTGGTTACGTTCAGAATTTATAATTTTCTGTTGGTATGAGCAATGTAATAAATGGTGTAGTTCACACTGAGATTAATGGCGGGCCTTATTTTAGCTGTTGAGGTCTGTTCATTACGAGTAGATGGCGCGTAGACCTCCGCTTTAGGCTTTAATGAAATGAAAAAAAAATTATGTGCTGAATATTACATGTGTTGGTACCGTAGGATATAACATTATTATTGATCTCGACTGGATTCGAACCAAAGTTCCCAGGTGAATTTACATTTGAATTTTTTTGCGTATTTAAATTAATATTTTGACTTGAAAAGATAGGTTCGTTTTGATCATAATTTCTAAAATTGTTATTAAAATTATTATTATATTTTCTTGAAAAATTATTATTATATCTTTGATTTGAAAAATTCCGAGAAAAATTATTATTTGATTCAGTGATTACTTCCGACGGGTTTTCGATTTTATTTGCTCGCACGGTTTTAACTTCTTTTGATTTTCTAAGCTTCAAACTGTCAATATATTCATTATAATTTTTTTTGGTATTATTCCACACTTTCAAAAAATCTGCAATAATCCTTTAATAAATTGACTTATAGTTCTTTCTTCAATAATAGATTTACTCATTGTTCCAAAACCATCATTGTTACCCTCATTACAATCAATCGAATCGTTATACAATTTTAATACTCTACTTCCATACTCATCAACATTCTCATTATCATTCATTAATACGATGGATAATTCATTACAAATTGACTCGAAACTTTTTCCAGTGTACGTAACTGTACGGAGCAATACGTCTAGCTCATCAAGAGATGTAAATTCTGTGTTAGCGATTAGACTAATTTTAGGATCTGTAGATTTATTTTTAATAGAAAGCATAAAAGCTTGTTTCCATTGTGGGTCTGAAAGTTTCAAGGCTGACCGACAACTACCAATAAATCCTCGAATAGAATTTGTTTTTCCGTCATATTTAGGAATTACGTCTAGAGCGTCTCGTAAGAAACATTTACCGACTGTAATCGTTTCAACTGGCTCTACTGTTTTTACTTCTAAATTTTTGTGATTAATGAAAGAATATAGAGGTCTACTTAATTGTGAATTTGGACGTTCGGTTTTTAAAGTAGAATTTACATGATTGTCATTGTTATCATTAAAAAAATTTCATTTAAAATTATCTTTACTTTGTTGATTAAAATTTTCCATAAGGGAAATCACATACTCGCGATTGACTTGAGGTTCTTTTTGCAAGGCCTCGTTTTCACGTTGCAG
This sequence comes from Aphidius gifuensis, assembly GCF_014905175.1. Lineage (NCBI taxonomy): Eukaryota > Metazoa > Arthropoda > Insecta > Hymenoptera > Braconidae > Aphidius > Aphidius gifuensis. Next base: position 11,900,560 of record NC_057789.1, on the reverse strand, counting down.
CTGATTAATTATCTCCTTCAAAACATTCTCTTTCTCTTAATTCACATATAAAAATTATACGTTTCGCGTTCATTCTCTAATCTCTCAAGTTGCTGACGACACTCATTCTGTTCCTTACACATTCTTTCTAAATTTTTATTTGCATGCATAATTTCTTCACCCAGAGTACCATTTCTATCTCTTAAAATTTTATTTTCCTGAATTAATTTAATCACTCTCTCTTCTCACCACACCATTTTTTTGTTAAATTTGAATTTTCATTGTATAAAATACCATTAGTAAAATTTAAACGATCAGACGCAACTTTCAATTTACCAGTAATATTCACCATTTGATCTCCACATTCTGCATGTTGTTTTGATTTTTCAATTGTTTCTTTAGTATTTGTATATTCGACCCCATTAATATTTTTTTCTAAATCCACCTCATCCACTTTCCGCATCTATTTTTCTCCCCCGCATTGCTTCAGTGTGTAGGTCTATCTCTTCATAAATATGAGAGATCGGTGATCCCCTTCCCGACCGATACGATGACATTTTTCGCTAAGTAATATTTCCAACAGACAAAAGAAATGACAGAAAAGAAAAAATTCAATTCAATTATTTTAAAAATTAATGCATGTAAAATTTGACGCAATTAAATATGAAATTCGAGTTTGTTTGTTCATGTAAAAAGAAAAAATATAAAAGATACTTTATAATTGATTTATTGATGATAAAAAAAAAAATTTAGTGACTCCTGCGACGAAGTATAAAATTCATAGAATTTATAGACATCTATATATGAATGAATATTTTTATTTTCTTTATGTAAAAAAAAATTTATGTAAATGTATAGTGTACCCAAAATATTTCATAGCTCAAAAAAAAATTTAATCCGCACTGAGTTCTGAATCTACGTTACACATTACAAGATCCCACTTCTGACATCAATTTTGTTACGTACCAAGCTAATTATTTTATATTATCTATGGAATAACAAAAAAAAAAGGAAGTGTGTTTAACTGAAAAATAATAAAATAATAATTTGAGAATAATATAAATTAATGAGCTTGATATTTAACTTGTTTTTATAAAATCTTCTTGTTTTGTTATTCCCTACTGGGTAACGGGTTAGGAGTGAATGTGTATGATTGTAGATGTACCTTGATGTTAGAAAAATCCGAAACCAATATTGTTGAGAGCGTGTCAATCTGGATGGTCGCCTTTTGATGTTGGTAGTCTTGAATAATCCAAACGGTAAAATAAACTTGAAGCACAGAAAACAACACCCCGGAGAAATGTCACAGTCAATTATTTTATAGTATTAGGAACAGTCAATTTTTAAAGGAAAAACTAATAATTTTATCACAAAGATTATTTAATTTAAATTCACTTGTAAAATTTTATTTATTAAAACGTAAAAGTTCAATCGATTTTATTATTTATTGAATTTGATTTGATTTTATAAAAATTTATTTAAATTTAATTTAGATATTGTCCAAACAAAAGTTGTCGCAAGAGTGAAGCTCTTTAAATTATAAAATAATAATTCCCATAAAAATTAAATTAAAAAGTAGGGATGGTCCTAGGTGGAAACATCTTTGACTAATCACTATTGATGGTTCTCATGGTAGTCAGCGTTTAATTATTGCTGAGACATTATTCGAAATAATTGTTAAACTCAACGGATGTTAAATATCGTGTTGCTGATTTAAATGCAACTGTGAGTTGAGAAAATAAAAGTTTAAATGAAAAATAATATTGAAAAAGTAAATAATATTTAAATAAAATGTCAATGATGCTAACAGTGAAATATAATTATTAAAAATAAAAGGAAAAAATTTATGTGCTACTCGACATTATACTATATCCCTTGAATTTACTAAATTTTATTTATTAATTAATTATTTTTAATATGAAAATACTGGTGCGTAACAACATATATTTTATATATATTTTATATATATATTTTTTTCGTGGGGGTGTATATAGCTGTTTATAATCGTATTATATCGTATATAGTTGCCCGAGATGAAAAATATTCTATATACAAAAAAAAGGCTGTCGTATACGGCTGTTTCCGTCCCACCAAGCAGACATTAAGCAGTCGTATACAAGTATACGTATATTATATATACAAATATTGGTGAAATCATGATTTCACCTGCAGGTGAAATAAATTCAGATTTCCATTAGGCAAAAACGGATGAAAACCTCAATGTGAAAATTTATAAAGAAACATAATCAAAAATAAAAAAAAAAATTTTCTTCAATTATTTTTTTTTTGATTGGTTTAAATAAATATTTAACTAGATGTCACTAGCGAGAGAGATTGATTGATTGATTGATTGATAATATATGTTTTATTGTCTAAATTTTAAACAAATTACAAAATTGGTTGATTAGGTGAATATGTGTGAGTAAGTATATGCAAGGTGAGAGGTATGTGAGTTTTGTACATATGATCTTCTTGATATATATGTAAATAAATAAGTCGGTAAGTGAGTGAGTGATAAGAGTGAGTAGTTGAGGGGTGGTATGCAATTTAGAATTTTCAGAGCAGGTTGACAGTATGTATATGTGTATTTGATAGTGCAGCTAAATTTCATTTGTGAGTAGTCTTGTTTTAAGCCTGTTTTTGAATGTGGTGACATTATCAGCATCTCGGATTGACGAAGGAATTGAGTTCCAGATAGATGGCGCTGTAACAGCGAATGCACCTTTGAAAGTATCAGTTCTGTAGTTAGGTATAAGCAGGGCTTGTTGATTGATTTGGTTTCGTGCAGGTCTATTGGTGCTAGAAGCAATGAGCAGATCTGATAAATATTCAGGTATACCATTGTTGATAATACCATACACAAGAGTTGCAGTATACAAGTAGCGCAAGTTTTCTACACTTAACAATCCAAGTCCTCTCCTGGCATCAGACACAGGTTGATCCACTCTGACTCCAGTAACGAATATGACTCCACGATTTAGAATTCGTTGTAGCTTAAGATCTAGGCACGTGCCAAGACCATGAAGGGCCACTATACAGTAGCTGATATGAGGCATGACAAGTGTATGAAGAAGTTGACAACGAAGCTCTTGGTCAGTGTATTTAGCAATACTGTAAAGTTGGTAGAAAATTGAGTTGGTTTTAGACTTGATCTGTTGTATATGTTCAGCAAAAGTTAGTTTAGAATCAAGTATGACTCCGAGATTTTTGACTGTTGATGAAAATTTAATAGGAGCATCAGTAGGTCCAAGGTTGGCGAGTTTACTGTAGTCAATACTGTTGATAAAGCGACGAGCTCCAAATATGATTGCCTGCGTCTTTTTCAAGTTGAGAGACAGTCTATTACGTTTTCCCATGCAGTAATTTTGTCAATATCTTGATCAATCTGTTGTAAACATTCATCTACGTCAGCCATGGAACAGCTTCTGTAGATTTGCAGGTCATCAGCATATAAGAGACGCTTGCAATTGACAATTTGAGGACAAATATCATTGATATACATTGAAAACAGTAAAGGTCCAAGAATTGAGCCCTGAGGCACACCAGAGGTTATCGAGAGCCAGTTTGAAAGACTATCACCATCACCTTTAATTGCTTGTGTTCTGCCGGTAAGATAGGATTTCAGCCAGTTGATGACGCAATCAGAAAGTCCGAAATTCTTGAGTTTGGTAAAGAGTAAATCATGAGGAACTGTGTCAAATGCTTTGGAGACGTCGAAGAGTACCACTATTGTCACTTTCCTACTGTCCATGTTAGTTCTGATGTCGTTAACTAATTTTACGAGGGCAGTTTGTGTACTATGACCTTTTCTAAACCCGCATTGAAATGGATCAATGAGCTGGTGCTGGTGTAGATGTTGTACCAGTTGTTGATAAACAATTTTCTCAAGAACTTTAGAGAGATAAGGCAGTATAGCTATTGGTCTGTAGTCTTCCTGCACTGTGGGTTTCGGTTTCTTGTTTATGGCAACAATAAGTACTTTTTTCCAGATAGCTGGAAAAATCGACTGTTGAAGAGACCTATTGAATAATGAGCCCAGAGATGGTAGCAGTGCAGGAAGAATAGGCAAGATCATCTTTTTAGAGATTTGATCATAGCCTATTGAATTTGATTCAATACTTCTTGCCAGAGTATCAATTGTTTCGAGACTAATGTTGCCGAAAGTAAAAAGTGGCCCATGAAATAGAAGAGATGTTGGTGATGGAAGGTGAGTTTGAACAGCAATTGTGGTGAAAGATGTGAAAAATTTATTGAGCTCTTCTATGTCAACACAAAGGTTGCTGGATGACTTATTTTTTAATAAACCGAGACTCCTTAATTCTCTCCAGGTCTGCGTAGGATTTTGATTGACTAGCCTGTTTTTGTAGTACTGTACACGAGAACTAAGAACCCTGGATCGGTAATGAGCTCTGAGACTTCTGTAATTTAAGAGGTCGGAGGTAAGTCTGCTTCGCTTGAACTTTCTATAATGAGCTTGTACTTGTTTAGCTTCATCTCGTAACTCAGAGTTGAGCCAGGGAGCAGTTTTTTTAGTGTTGATTCGAAGAGAAGTGAGTGGTGCAAACTCGTCAATGATTGATAAAACATTAGTAGTAAATTCACAGAATTGCATGTCAACATTTGAAAAGGTAGTTTCATCAAACGTTGCCAGTTTAGTAAGAAGCTGATCATGTACCAAAGGTTGCTCAAGATTACGAAGACATCTAGTTTGGATTGTTTTCGGTTGGCAAGTTGGTACTTGAAAACTGAGCTCAAACCATAGTAGATGATGTCCAGCAGCAAAAGTGTTGTTCGTCTTGTCATATGACAACACTGTGTCATTTTCATCGACCATGCAAAGATCAAGCCATGTTTGTCAGTAATTTGTAGTGTGAGAGAAGCCATGTGGAATTAGTTTTAGCGAGTTATCATCGATGAAATTTCTTAAATACTGAGAATCAGCATTTTGTGACAGCTGATCGGCCTTAAAATCACCAAGAATGACCCTGTGCTTGTAGCCATCTGTCACATTGCTAATGATAGAGGAAAAAACAAGAAATGCCACATGAGGTGGCCTGTAGATACTTGCTAGGATTATTGGATCAGCAGCTGGTACCTGTATTTCACAGACTATGTACTCTACAATGCCAGGCTTACCTAGTTGTGTTGGATTAGATCTTTTAATGGTTTGAGTATTAAGAGAGTCAAGCACGTAAATACCAACTCCACCACCATTATTATTTCTATCATTTCGAAAAAGATTGTATCCTGGTATTTGAATAACAGAGTCAAGTACAGCAGGTGATAGCCATGTTTCAGTGAGTGCAATAACATGCAGAGGTGACACTTAATCAATATAACAACGTAGTTCATCTAGATGAGCACGAATCGAATTAATGTTGATGTAACAAATTTTTAGTAAACTAGAAGAGAGTGTATGTGGAGAGAGTGAATTAGGTTTTTGTTTTTTATTTACTTCAGTATTGTTACATTGTTTGTTGTTGTTTATAGAGATCAAATTGTCACTTGTAGTATGTCATTGTTGTGTATTATTGTATTCTTCAGGTCGTGGATAAAGTTCAAGCAGCTTGTTGATATCACCATCACTAAAAACCAGGTGTTGCATTGATTAATCATCTTTTTTAACATGAACAACGGCATTTTTTGCCCATACATATTTAAAACCAGATGGTTTAAGATTATGACGTGTTTTACCAAGTAACTTGAATGTTGATGATGATAATAAATCACTAATGTAGATTTTTTTATTAACAAAGCTTGATGCACCAGGTATATTGAGAGTAGAGTATTGAACAGGGGGAACTCGTTTAGCAGTAATTAATATATTTTTACAGATTGCAGCATTTGCACATGTAACTGCAATAGAAACAGGCGATGTTGATATAGCAGAAGAAGAAGTGCTGGTTGATGCAGAGCTGTCAGGACCTGAAACTCTTTTTATTAGTAACCTACAGTTGGTCAATTCATCAGGCAGATATTTTATAGGTTTCTTTGAAATGTTATCATACTCATCCTCATCGTCACCTCTTCCTCGCTTTAATGAAGCTGTGGATCTGTCAGAGCCAGTTGGAGATGGCGGTGTTGTATCAATTTTGTCAGTTGAACCAATAGTTAATTGAGTAGACATGATGGACTTCTCTTAAGTACACAGCTACTGTATTTATTATATAGTAATGATAAGTAATATTGTGCTTTATATAAATCAATACCTATTGAAGATTATAATTTGTGATGATAGATATTATTGTGCTTTGCATTAGTCAATTGTTGATAGAAGTAGATAGTTATTAGAGACGATTGGATGGATCTTGATGAATTTGTTTGCTGCTTCAACGATATCAGTTGGAAATTGCCAAACATAATCCAAGCATTTGACATTTCATTCGAATGATTCTTTACCATGCAAGTTTTTTATCCTCATAAAGGTGAAACAATATATGAAGTGATACAAAAGTATATTTACAAAATCGACGGAGTTGTGGGACCTGGCTGCATGTGTATGAACTTGAGTTTTTGAAAAGCCCAGAGGATCAGCAAGACTGAATGGATAGAATCCATATTAGTTAACTGATTTATAAATAATTATAACTTAATTTTTATTATTATAAAACATCGCTTTTATTCAAATACAAATATAATATTTTGGCGATAATACATCTGAGTAATGTAAAATAATAAATAAATTTATATAAAAAAGAATAGAATTAAAATTTTGTGTGTTTTCTTGAGATAACCATAAAATATTTTCTAGAAATAGTTTAACTTATTAATATGTATAATATACAATCTCATTATTTATTAATTTATATTTACTTTTAACTCTCTGATTAACTGAATAATCATTTTATAGTGCTGTGTGTTTATTCGCAAATCGATACTTTCAGACTTTTCAAAAAATACCATTGTTATCAAAGCTTGAAACAGCTTTGCACGGAATTCTTCACAATATAATCCTGTTGATAATGAAGCAGTATTACTGTCATTTTTTAATTATTATAAATACAAAATCTAGAAAGAATTTATTATAAAATTGACTATTCAATGTAAACACAATCAAACCCTAACGGTACGACCCAACCCCTTATGAACCGTTATTAAACGGTCGTCTCAAAGTTGGAATGTGCGCAAAAAAAACCGCAAACAAACCATTTTTAAACCTAAATATAAACAAAGTAGAACTAACCGTTAATTGACCGTTGATAAACCTTGTTCAAACCCAAATATTTTAGATTAAAATAACTAACCAAAAACTAACCAGAAACTAACTTTTCGGGTCAGCATTTATCGTTTACTCATAGTTTATTTAGAGTTTGTTAGTGGTTCGTTAGCGGTTAATTCAACTCAGTTTATTTGTGGTTGGTTAGCGGTTTGTTAGCGGTTAATTATCTGATTATATATCACAGTAAAAAAATGACTGTATAAATTCGTTTATATTGAAAATAATCTGAAAATATGCATAAATAACACGGTTTTAATAATAATTTATCATTTCAGTCATATAAATATGGTTACAACATACAATATTGTATATAGACGATACAAATGAAAAATACATAAAAAGAACAGAAAAAAATGGAGCGATAGAAAAATTCTATAATTATGGATGTATATATTTAGAATCTCCAGAATCTATTTCAGAATCTCCCATAGATTGATTTCTCAAAGGACCTTCTTCTTTCCGTCCGCTTCTAACTGGTGATTCCTCATCACTAGAACCACTTACATGTGGATAACATAAACTTATGAAACCACATGCTGATGTTCTTGACGTAAATTAATCACCAGATGCCAAACGTTGTATACCAATGGAACAAAATGATCTTCAAGATATGCTGGACTGTGTTGACTTGCAATATTACGCGACAATTCAACTGCTTTGTCACGTACAACTGTTTCTTCAACAGCTGCCAATGCTTCAAGTGGTGGCTGAAATTCATTATTTTCAATTACAATTAATGTAAATAAATACATCGATAAGTTTATTATTGTCTGACTTATTTACTTGAATGTAATATTTTATTTTTTTTTTTTTTCTTTTTTTTTTGACGTCTAAATAATATTTTTTTAAGTAGATGATTGATTTTATGAAAAAAAACAAAAAATCAAATTAACGTTAAAGTGAGTATGTTAGTTTTTTCATTTAAACATGTGAAAAACAAACCTAAAGTTTGCTCGTATTTATTTTTTATTAATTAATCAAGTTATATAGTCTAATCAATAATGTTAAATTGTTGAATGTCAATTTAAATAATTATCGTTTTTTTTCAAACACTTACCAATAAACAATAAACATGATCAAGTCCACCTACGAGTGGTGTGAATGTTACAAGTTGTTCAGCGAGTGCCAATTAAATTTCATCTCCATCATACATTGTCCACGTCAAAAAAGGCATCAACTCACTACGAGTACGTTCAGCACCAAGTGCCAAGGCAATCGTTGAAAGTTTTTCGATCGAATTAAATCGCAGCTATAAAATAAAAGTATATTTATTAATTGAAATAAAATAAATTCTTTATCATATTTACATTTTTAACAATCGTTTCAAACAATTGTCGATCAACTGATATGATGAAATTAATCAAAAAAAAACCGCCGTAGTTGTACCTCACTGTTACAAATACTTGCTGACTAAGATCAAGCTGTTTTTTTTTTTCAAACATAAAAAACTTTGGTACTATTTTCAAAAATAATAATTATTGTACTTACTAGTAAATTTTCATTTTATGATTCATCTATCAAAACTGCAATTGGATAAAGGCTGTCGTTGGTTGATGAGTCGGCTGCTGCCATTATTTCCTCAACCACAAATTTATCCAAGCGAAATTTATTTATTCTCACTGTTTTAGTATAAGCCTCGGGCACAATATTGCTTTTTTTATTATTTTATTTGTTTATTTATATGATTTTCCATTGCCTTATACACTAGGGCACAACACTCTAACTTTTTTCTTTTTACAAGATAATGTATAAAAACAGTCTACGTTGCTTCCATCGATTGATAGGGGCTTTCTTTGACGGCGGACTACTGCTCACCGTCACTACTCTTATATATATATGTGTAAGTGTTACAGTGGCGCATTAGGAGTCAATAAGAGTAATGACGGCGAGCAGTGGAGGTGGTATTTCTGGCAGGCATTCGCCGTGGAAAGAAACGCCTAACAATTATGTAACAAGCGGTGATCAAATATGTATTGGATTATAAATGTGTGATGGAAGTATGGAACTTGACAATTTTTTTTTGTAATTAAGTATTTGTATGTGCGAGGTTGTATGTGGTTCTCCATGAATCAAAAGAACACAAAAGAATAGATTGTCATATCATGAAAATATTCAACCAATGAAAAAAAGACTTCTAGTTTCAATCTCATGCCAGAAAAATTTCTCCGCCATCAATCTCATGCCGGAGTGATTTCCCCATCATCGATCTCGTGTCGGAGTAATCCCCCCCCCCATCCATCAATCTCATGCCGGAGTAATTTTTCCGCCAACAACCTTATGCCGGAGTAATTTCTCCGGAAATGGGCTAAAATCGAAGTAATGCCGGAGTCATGGCGGAGAAATATTTCTACCAGGGATATGTCGGATTAGTAGATGTAATCCAACCACAAACAAACCCTATAAAAACTTCAAAACTCAGAATAACCTGATTCCAATCCACGAGACTGATTGGGTCATATCGTTGTGGCAACCTCGAAGTAACCGAAATCCAACCGAAGTTATTGAACGGTTAAATAACGGTTACAGCAAACTGGTCTTCGGTTCATATAACCTTAGAATAACCATTATACAACGCGGTTAGAGACGGTTGTCTTTGCGCACATTACAACCGTCAGGTAACAGTTATCCAACCACGAACAAACCTTAGAAAAACTTAACCCTAAAATAACCCGATTCCAACTGACAAAACGGGTTGGGTCGTACCGTTAGGGTATGGGTGTATTGTGCAGTGCTGCTACCTGGTGTAGAAAATATGAGTGATGTGCAGTGGTGTGTGTGAGCGAGTTATTATTATTATTATGCTTTACCAAGTTAACCTCAATCCAAATGACACACGAAAAGAATTTTTATTATCCAATTTGAGCTATAAGCAAGACAGCGAATGCAAGAAGCAATTATTGCATAAGAAGCCTTGCAAAAAGTTGCATGCAATGATCCTGAAATCAAAAACGCCCGTAGGCAGTTCGTGGCAGTAAAATTACAAATTAAATGGAGCTCAGAAATCTATGACTGTACTATACTCACAAGAGAGAGAGAGAGAGAGAGAGTCTAAATAAAATACAGGCACCTAGCTAGATCCGAACCCCCGAACAAGGATTTTTTGATATCCCAAATGAATTTTTTTTTTTTTTTTTAAAATTTATTTGTAATAAAAGTAAAATACATTTCATTTGGTGTTAAGTTAAGACGTAGAAAAAACTTGAAAAGCGTCTATACAATATATACAAGGGAGGAGTTTGTTGAAGACATGGCCTGGTGGAAGCAGGCAACTCGAATCCAGTCTTGATGTATCAGCTTGTGTGTACTGATTCGGTTATTCTGGTAGTTGTATTTTTGAAGTGTTGAACTGATGCTTTATTATTGTTGTCTTTGTTGGAAAAGGCCTTTGGCAAAACCAGCAAATCAAGTAATACCAGATGGTCTAATACTACTATATATTAAAAAAAAAATGGATGAAATTTTTTTTGTTGTTGTGTATCTTGGGACTTTGGTTTTTAATTTATGTTATTATATCTTATTTCTCTCATGATATTCAGTCTTGTTTCAAGTTCTTTTATATGTTGGGCGTTTTGATTGAGCCACCAGTATTTTTTTTGGTTTAGACGATGGTTTTCTTGATCGACAGAAGGTATTTCTGTTGAGAACTTAAATTTGTATTTGAATTTAAGAAAATCGTCTATTCCCATCGGAATTTTTTTATCACCTTTGTTTCTAGCCCAGAGGTATATTATTGGTATATTATTGTGGTCTTGGATAAGTCCCAAATGATCCAATTTGACATACGCTTGTGGTGTGATATATGTTGATATATTCATTTTGTTTAGCATTGCTACTGATGGTACCAACATTGACCGAAATAGTTTGTTGTTTAGCTCTTGAATTTTGCTGTACTAGTCTCTTGTTAGTTTGATGTCGAAGTTATCTTTTCTTGTTATATTTGCATTTGCGTATATCATTTTGTTGCTGGTATAGTGCTTGAATCCAGTATGTGCTGGTCTGTATATTGATAAACAGGATCTTAGATATTCTCTTTCAAACATTCTTATTGCTTCCATCTCATTGGCACTGATGTTCTACCGTATTGGTGCAGCATATGTTATTATTGGCCTTATTAACAGCGTATAGCACTTTTGATCTTGAGTATAGTTTTTTATTGTAAAATAATTTACTATTGGTTCTGAATGCTGCTTGAGCCTTTTTGAGGGCTTCGTCAACATGTTTGTCACCTCTTGCCAAGTGGTCTAGGTGAAAATCAAGATATTTTACTGTTTTTTTCTGAGGTATTGGAGTATATATATTTTTTATTCTGTCATTGATTTCAATTGAGAATTTTTGATAATTAGTTCTGTTTAGTTTTGATAATTTTTGTGCTAGTTTGTGTATTAATATTGTCTCACATTTTGTTGGGTTCATTTTTAGGTTCCAATCCAGATAATATTGGTTTGCTTTGTTTACTAGGTGTTCTAGTGTATCTCTGATAATTGGTAGTTTGTTTCTAGCTACATATATCACTAAGTCATCAGCGAAAGCTAATGAGTATGTGTTGTTGTTATCATTTAGGTTGAATGAGTTTAATATGCCTCCTGTTAGTATGTTGAAAAGTATTGGCGAATTAACTGTGCCTTGTTGTAAGCCTTCTATTATGTTGAATGTTTTGAAGCTAATGTTGGATTCGTCCCAGGTAACGAATGAATTGCCAATGATCATATCAGCTATTGTAAACATTAAGTTTTGTGGGAACTTTTTTTCGATTAATTTGTATATTAGTCCGTTGATCCATGTCGAGTCAAAAGCTTTTTCAAGATCTATGAAGGCAGCTTCTACCAGCTGATTGTCTTGTTAATGTATGTTAATATGGTTCATCATGACGTTGATTGCATGAGTAGTTGAGTGCTTATGCCTGAATCCAAATTGATTATCAGGAATTACTTAGTTGTTGTTACAAAATGTAACAATTTGTTTATTTATGACACATTCATACACCTTGCTTATGGCATATGTTAGACTGATGGGTCTGGTGCTTGCTGGGTCGTTGGGATTCTTTCCTTTTTTTTGGAATGGGCAATATTTTTGCTGTTTTTCAATCTTTTGGAAAATATTTATGATTGAGTCCGTTGTTGAATAGTATTGTAAAGTTTTGGAAGTGAAACTTCTTTACGGAGGGTAGCGACAAAATTCGAGGCCCCACTAGAGTTACGCTGAGCGTTACACACTCCATCTCATGCCCGGTCACGCGCTATGTCACAAGCGGATAAAGAGGAGAGAGAATTATATAGAGAGTACATGCAACTACTCCGGAAGAAGTTTCACTTCACCCGCGCCTACTCGCAACACGCATTTTTTTTTATTATTGGATATGGTAAATGTTTTAGGATTATAGGTGGGATGTTGTCTAGCCCACTGGATGTTTTATTTGGTAGTTTTTTAATGACATCGTTAGTTGAACACATTTTTAATTCATTGTTGTTTTTTGTAAGATATTGTGTTGGATTGTGCGCTAGATTTTTGTTGTCAAATGTGGTTATTGTGATATTGTTTTTTCTGTCTTCATTTTATTGTTTTATTAAATTTTCTGCTGTATTGTTAATTATGTTTGTGTTTTTAGCTGTTGCATTTAGTCTTCTTGGTGAATTTATTGTTTCATAGAATGCTCCTATGACATTTAGTTTGTCAATTGGATCTGTGAATATGTATTTGTTATTTTCTATTGGTGTGTTTGGTAAATCACAGTTGCACCTGTCTAGTACATTGCTGTTGTTTGTGTCAATGTGTTGGTCTTGGAGTTCTATTGCTTGTTTTTTCCTGAATAATCTGTTGATTATTGGGAAAAATTTATTGTGATTTCTATGATCGATTTGTGTAACTTGTGCATCCCAGTAAGCCAGGTTTGTTTTTTCTAGTTCCACTCTTATTGCTTCTCTAGTTTGTGTTATTTGTTTTTGACTTGTTTTGTTTATAGTTTCTTTTTTGTTGGATCTGTTTTTAATAGTTTATTATATTTTGTTATTAGTTTGGTTTTTTTTTTTTTTGTAATTTTTTAATTTTTGAGTTGAAGTATTTGTGTATGTCAGCTTTTGATTTTATTTTTCGTACTGTAGTTTCAATAGTGTTGTTGATTGCTGTTTCAATTTTTACCAGGTGTTCATCAATCTCTTTTATTGAGAGCCTTCTGTCACTAGGTAAATTAATGTTATAATTTTTTTCTAGTTGTTTCGTGAATTTAGCCTATTTATATTTAGCTGCTTGTGGTTTTTGGAAATTTATGGTTTCTGAAGCTGTTAAATTTATTGTAAATGATAATGCATTATGATCATTGTCATAAGCTATGGTTTTAATTTTCCAGGTTTAGCTGGATCTGTAGATATGTTTAGCCTTGAGTCAGCAATGCACATGTCAAGGTATGTTAGTGCTGGTGTGAATGTTGGTTCAGATGCTGTGTAGATCTTGGCTCTATATAATGGGGCTGTATTTTTTATCTAAGATGCTAGGTATCTGCTTCTTGAATTATTTTGTCTGTCACCAAAATTTTTGTGTCTGGCATTAAAGTCACCAGCTATGATGTAGTAATTATTTAGATCATCTTTTATATCAATCATGTTTTTTATTTTTTTGTAAATTTCATTCAGCTGGTTACTGAATATTTTTGTTATATTATTTGATATTCATTGTATTATAGAGGCTGATAAATCATTTTTTAAGTTTTCAATCCAATCATGATTGTTGGTGTTTTGTATGTTGTTTGGGTTGTTTATCTGTTGAGGTTGTTGATGTGTGTTGTTATTCGTGGTATTAGCATAAGATGTGTTGGTTCTTAGTGCTTTTTGACCATCAAATAATCTTGGTTGTTGTTTATTATTATTTGTTTTATTTGTTGTATCTTTTTGTGCTTGTAAGTTGGCTTTGATAACTGGGCATCCATAATATGATGCTGGATGTCCTTGTAATCCACAGTTGGCGCATTTAAGTTTGTCTTTAGTTTTTGTGTCTTTTTCTATTCCGGATTTACCTGGTTCATGTGATTATGCACATTTAACACATCTGAATTCCAGGTTACAGTTGCTGCTTGCATGGCCGAGTCTTTGGCATCTTTTGCATTGAAATATTTTTTTCTTTCTCATAAATTCCCATCTTACTTTTTGATAAGCAAGATATTCGATTTTGGTGACATTTTTTTGGTTTGTATCAGGTGATATTTGTACCATGTGGTTTGTTATTATGTTTGTTATCTTTTGTCATTTTAACTTTAACTTTTTTTTTATAGAAAAAATGTTTAAAATAAAAATCGGTAATTGCTTATATTTTGGATAACTTTTGAACAAATTAACATAACAAAGTTTTATTCAGCTCATAAAATTTGATGATGAATTCCTGAGAGCCACCCATATGGCGATCATTTTTTTGTTAATAATAAATCAGCTAACAAACGAAATTACTTTCAGTAGCTTCTCAGTTGTAGTATTTTCATAGAAGAATAATATGATCCTAATACGATCTTTCTAACTTTATTACTTTGCAAGATATGATCATTTTCTGAAAAAAGTGTATGAATTCAACACTATAGGCTTCACCCACGTAAAAAAGGTGAAAAGGATTACTTATTTTCCTGAAATGGACACGAAAAATATTACACAAACACAGATATAATTCAATAATAAAATAATGGAGACGACACACGAAATTTAATATTCGGAAAAAGCATTAATTTTATTTATAAAAAAACACCATGATTTGAATTAAAAATTACATACAAAAAACACTCTTAATTTATTGTAAAAATTATAAAATATTAAACACTCAAAACATAATTATAACAAAGGTCCCACGCGTCGATAATACAGAGAGAGAAAAATCAAGTGAATTACGGAGTCAGTTATTTGAAATATTGAAGAAGCGATCCGTTGATTAAATATTACGCGACCCGGTGAATTATCAACTAGATTGAGAAGCAATCTAGTTGTTAAGAAATAAATGAAACACTGACTCTACATTCACGTAAGTACTACACTTGATTATCGCCGAGACTCTACTCAAAATTACACTGATATAAAACAAAAATAAACACTTAATATAAAATTAATAATTGTACTTACAATGACGGTTGAATTGAAATTACTGGCTATGAACGACGTGGACCTTGACCTTGGCTTCGCTTTAATTACGATAAATATTTGTAGATGTGTGGTTGATTGGTGATGAACAACGGTATTTAACTTAAAACAAAACACTCGCGTAACACAGAATCTAACTTTATAAAAATGGTAATCGTTGGTTTATAAATTCGTTACCTGGTTATTTATTTAATATATTTGTATTCTCGAAATGAATTGAGACAAATCTTTAATTAATTACTGATGTTACTGAATTAAAATATATTTAAAACCAATTTAATAAAATTTATTATATAGCCGAAGGCTATATAAGTTATTTAAAATAATTAATAAATTTAAATTCGATTGAGAAATATCAAAATATCAAATAATTAAACTTGCAACTGATTTGAATATAAAAATAATTAAATTTCTCTAAGTCAAAATTTAGATATTGTAAAATTTTCTA
The DNA here is from genome assembly GCF_014905175.1 of Aphidius gifuensis. Classification (NCBI taxonomy): domain Eukaryota; kingdom Metazoa; phylum Arthropoda; class Insecta; order Hymenoptera; family Braconidae; genus Aphidius; species Aphidius gifuensis. Next base: position 11,884,806 of record NC_057789.1, on the reverse strand, counting down.
AGTTTTAATTCAAAAATATTTATATTTTCTAAGTTTTAATTTAGAAAAATAAAATATTTCTGAGTCTTTATTCAGAAAGTTAAAAATATTCTAAATCTTTAAACTCAGAAATCTTTATTCAGAAAATTAAAAATATTCTAAGTTTTAATTCAGAAAAAATAAAATATTCTAAGTCTTTAAACTCAAAAATAAAAATATTCTAAGTTTTAATCCAAAAATAATTAAATTTCTCTAAGTCAAAACTTAGATATTGTAAAATTTTCTAAGTTTTACGGTGAAACACAAGTTGTTCTGTTTTACCGGTGAAGCCTATGTGTTTTATATAGGAAAAAATTAAAATAATAATAATAGTATTTTTTTTGCATGTAAAAGCATACAGACTTTACCAGTAAAACAGAACAACTTGTGTTTCACCTTAATTCAAAAATATTAATATTTTCTAAGTTTTAATTTAGAAAAATAAAATATTTCTAAGTCTTTATTCAGAAAGTTAAAAATATTCTAAATCTTTAAACTCAAAAATAAAAATATTCTAAGTTTTAAATCAAAAATAATTAAATTTTCAAAGTCTTTATTAGAAGAATAAAGCTTCGGCGATTAAGTACAACTTAATTAGAGCTGGAAGAGCTAGTTATGGTGCAGAGACTGCGGACCAAGTGAAGTGAAAAATCTAGATCGATTAAGTTTGGGACTCAATCAGCCCTTAGAAAAGTGGGGATCTTTCGGAGACGTTCGGTTTTCTCCTGGTCCAATTCCTATTTTCCTTAGTCTACTTTTTTTTCTATTGGTCAGCTCAAAAGCGTGATCTTTATTTATTGATTAAAAATATTTCTAATTAAAATTTTATAACATGAGTGGTATCAAGAGAATCCTTGTATTTTTACGATTCTGTTGATATCACTCACTGTGCTAATTTATCTGTTAAATCAATTAATAAAATTGGCGGTATTGCCGCTTGGCATTAGTGCCGGCTCAAGAAAATCATTGAGGGGGCCAATTCTTTGGTTCCCCAAAATATATTACTTTTGTATTACGTAAGATGGAGCTCGGGGTATCGAAATATACCCTGAATATATAATAAGATTGAAAGATTTAAAAATAAAAATAAAAAAAAATTGGTGCGCTTACCGCAGGACATTACATTCCATTTATTAACATTATAATTTTTTTTGTGTGGATTATTTAATTTTTTATATTATTATAATAGAAATACACTGTTTATTAATTATTAGAGTTTTGACAATGTTTCTCGTATTGTTTCTTATTTTGCATTTATTTTATCATTATCCTCAAGATTTTTTACGGTGTATAATTTATCATGCACGGAGAGAAATCCACAGCATATATTACTGTAGTGGTATCGTAAAAATCATAGCCGACGTCATTAAAGCGACTAATTCCCACTTATTATAATGATTATTATCATATTTCATCTAAATTTTTTTACTGTAGTCTACCGGAATTTTTGGAAGTCTTGAGTTAATGGTATACTTTATGCCAGAAATTACTGTAGTGTACAGCAAGTTTTCCCGCCAGATGACACGAATATTTATTGGAAATCAAGTGTGTTCCTAACCTCTTCTAAAAAAGTTTATTGTTTTTATTTTATTTATGAATCTAAATAAAAATGCGGTGAAACACATGGAAATTATAAAATGGTTTATTTTTTAAAAATTAATAAACACGTTACATTTTTATTTTGATGTTTAAACAATAAGGTTTTATTTAATTTTTTGTGTTGTTTTTTTGTTTTGTTTTGATTAAAATTACTGTAGTGTAGTAGGAAATTCTAGTCGATCCTGGTGGCCTCCCCACGCAACTTCTCAATTTCCAGTAGACTACAGTAAAATTTGTTCGATACTCTACAGCATTATTTGCTGCGGATTTCTCTCCGTGGGCTATTTCTCCAGAAAAAATTACATTGTTTCAGCATGAGTTCGTTTTTTCCCCCTAGCACTGTATACAGAACCAGAATCGCATAATAAACGACGGAAAAAGTTATATCTTTGATTCAACAAACCTGAACAAGGCACATGTTTGTTTTCTCTTTTATTCGAAAAAGATGGCGAATACCAATCTTTTTGATCTTCACGTGGAAACATTTTGATAATCATGTCTCGTAAGTCTTCAAAGCGTTGAGTTCGAACCCTGGAAATCATTGTTCAAAAATTTACAATCAAATCTTAACTATCAATGTATGTACGCGGTTTGTTTTTCTTCAATTTTGTCGATAAACAATGATGCTAGTTTAATTTAAAGAAAAAAAAAAACTTACAACATCGAAGTATCCGTTCGCATTTCAACATGCAAAATGGCATCAGCCAACAGGGATCGTGTTTTCATAGACAATGACTGGTGTTGTCGAAAATGATTCAAAACAGCTATACCAAGTACAGACCTTTTAAGAGTATCTTCAAGGTTAATAATAGGATCACATGTTTCAATTGTCACAACTTGAGATTTCGTTTTTACATCAATCTCTTTTTGGCTTGAACTTGATTCAGCACCGCCTATAAAAGATCCAATTAGTATTTTTGAATTGTGACCGAAAATTTATATGTATATATATATATATATAAAAAGTGTTACTTAGTTCAGAATTATTTGATTTTCTAAACTCAGAATTCCAACGTTTCAAAAATACTGCTTGAGGACCAGTTTTTGGTATAAGTTTTTCAATCATACTTTGAGTCAAGCACTTGAAAGATTCTTCTGAGACCTCTTCATCTGAAAATAAAAATGGATTGATTACAGTCGAAATAATAATCTAATATAATTGTAGCTTTCATTTTACCAATCTAAACTATGATCGAGAAATATTGTGGTGCATACTTTATTCGTCCCATAAACAAAATTTGAATAATCCCTGAAAGATCTCGCAGTGATCTCGTAGAGATTTAATTTCCTTATCAGTGGTCTCATAAAGAAATTTCTCTTAACGAAGTTTTAAATACACTGCAGAAAATTTTTTCTATTTTTCAGACAAAAAGTTCTGAATAATAGAAGTTTCCTTCTTGCAAAAAAATATATTTGTATTAAGAAAAAATTGATTTGGATTAAGACAAAGACTTCTTAATCCGAATCATAAAAAATTTCTTAAATCATGAAAAAAACGTCTTGATTCAAGACAAATCGTTTGTGTTTTTAGAACTTCTTGAGTTATGAACAAAAGTGTCTTGAATCAAGACAAACTGTTCCTGTTTTTAGAAGTATACTTCTTGGATTATGGATAAATGTGTCTTCTACTTAAAACTAAAATTATAACATTTTGATATTAAATAATAATTAAATACAATAATAAATCAATTAATTAAATAAACAAGTTAGTATTCGAAGAAAAAAATTAATATTTCCGTCAATTCCAAAGTTCTTGATGTATCAGAATTAATTTTTGATTTCTATATCCAATCTCGCGGTCACTCGGATAACGCGCTCGCCTCCCGCCCCATAAGTTCGCGGTTCGAACCCCGTCTCAGTCATTGAGTTTAGGAAAAAAAAAAAAAAAATTAATCATAAAATTGATTGAGTCAGCAACAGAATAAATAATTAAATACGAAAAAAAAATTATTTCTTTTTTACGGAGGCGAAGCAATACGTATTAAAATCACTCGCAAAAAATAAATAATGTTCATATCTTCTAAACTATTTAAGATAGAGAGTTTAAAATAGGCTTAAATTAAAGGTATTGAAAAGATCTACAACCAAGGATATGGAAGAAAAAATTTTGATTATTAGTTTACTAATTGTTGATAAAAATAGATAATGGAAAAATTTCAAACTCGAAATATTAAGAAAACTAAGAACAAATCATGGATGCAATTTTTTACCAGGATGGTTTTTTTTTAAAACTCTACAAAATTACGATTTTTTTTTTTTTTTATTGTTGCTAGAAATTTGTTAATTAACAGAATATCAGAATTTGTGTTTTTTTAGACACTTCATAACTTTTTTAAAAATTATCTCACTAGTTCTATTTGGTCTTAAAATTTTCCTCATCAAAATCTCTACAGCCAAGGCTATATTTGAAAATATTAATTTTTAATTGTAAGATGATTGTTTATAATAATAGGTGTCATCGCGAACTTTGTAATGAATGAAGGGTCTTTAAAAAGTTGGACTTGGAATTTCTATCATATCCTTGGCTGTGGAAATTTTTATGAAGAATTTTTGAATGCAACATAATTTTTTTGCGTTTATTAATTCAAAAGTTATCGGATATCCAAACAATTACCGATTTATTATTTACAACAATTTCTTCTAAATAAAAAGTTTGTACGCATGCGCTAATCAAAAAATATATTTCGATCGGTAAGTCGGTATTTCTTTTTATCGATCTTTCATTTAATTAGTAAGATTAAAATTTAAAAAAATAAAAATAGTAAAAGTTTTTGATCTAAGTAGAAAAATAAGATAACTGTTAACTTTTTTTAATTTTTTAGAAATTAAATTACAACTAGAAAAGAAACAACAAATATATATATGTATATAGTTAAAAATATATACATGTTATATTGAGGTTAGGTTCAAATGTTATCATTGTTATTATTGTGTACAGTATTTATATTCAGATAAATATTTTAAAAAAATATATATTATGTACAGAGCCGGGAAGTTCATCTGTTATTTCAGTTTGCCGTAAGCACCACTGCATCATGGTGAAATATAGTTTAAAAAAATTAGCGTGTTGCGAGTACGCGCGGGGGAAGTAAAACTTCTTTCGGAGTAGTTGCATGTCACGCTGAACAATAATAATAATAATAATATAATAATAATAATAATACTGACAATAATATTCAAATACATATATTATTAGTTAATAATAATTATTAGAATTTATATTTCGAATATTCCCGAGCTAAAAAATCTCAGTCTTAAAAATGTCGAAGTCTTAAAACAGTCTTTATTTGTCCAACTAGGAAGACTTCGGAAGACTTCCAATTTAAGACCTCAGGCTTACGAAGTCTTCCATTTAAAGACTTCGTAAGCCTGAGGTCTTTCAGAGGAAGTCTTCCATTTCAAGACCGTAGGCTTCCGAAGTCTTCCATTTTTTTATTTTTTTTTTATTTTGAGCCGTAAAAAAAGCAAAAAATAAAAACCTACGAAGGAACGATCATAGGTCTCTGGTGTGAAAGTCGGATAGGCTGACTACTCAGCCATTTGTTCAATTGATATTTATGGAGATTATTTACCTTATAAACTTTTGACTTCTAATTTTTGTTATTTGAATCAATTTTATATTATAAATATCTGAATAAATATTTAAAGTAAAATTTAATTTAGATCTATTAAAATTAGAAGAACTTGATTTTTTTTTCTTAAAAAAAATATATCAATTTTAAAAAATTATGTAATAAAATGAATTAGGTGATAAGAGCAATATGTTAATACGAATTAGCGAGATATAGTCGTTTTTATAGATATAAATTAATTAGAAACTTGATAACTTTATATCGGGTAGTTTGAAATTTTTCTAAGTTCCTTAATTTTTGTTAAAATAAATTTACAAGTCTTTAATTTCAAGACCGCAAGCTTTCGAAGTCATTTATCTTCAAAATTTATTTTATTTTAATTTAATTTGAGGGTGGACCCGAAAATAAATCCCGCTGTGATATGAAAAATTTTTAGAAAACCTGGAGGCTTCCGAAGTCTTCCAAATCAAGCGTTAACGCTTGATTTGGAAGACTACGGCAGCTTTGAAAATTATCAAAAAAAATTGTAATTTTATGTGAAAGACTTCGGAAGACTAATAAAGCGCGTTTTAAGACTTGGAAGACAGTTTAAGTTCAATAAAGCGCGTTTTAGGACTTGGAAGACCTCGGAAGACTGAGATTTTTTAGCTCGGGTTATTATTATAAATTTTATTATTTATATCGTCACATTAATGGAAGAAGGGCGTAAGTGCCATTTTTGGGAATTTTTTTTTTTTAAAGAAAAAAGGCGTAAGTGCAAATTTATAAATTTTCGGGCTTTTCATCTAATTTTGAAGCTTAAAGAAGAAAAAAAAGGGCGTATGTTCAGGGAATAAGGCCATTTTTTCCATCTACGACCCAGGTAGGAATCGCCCAGCCGTAACGATTGTAACAGGCTTGGTTGTGTCCCAAGTTTTTGTCGAGCCTGTTACGATGGTCTGACCCTAGGTTCCCACAAAGCCTTGAAAATCAGTCTTTAACAAAGCTTGTGTCAAGATTGGATTTTAAGTTTGACACAAGCTTGTGATTCAAGACTGTGTCAAGCCTGTGTTTTTTGTTTTCCCTGGCCTCACACGAGCCTTGTGTCAAGTTCGTTTTACCAAGCCTGACACGGGGCTTGACTTGTACATATATTCAATAAAAAAAAAAAATTATATTAATTAGATCTATAAATTGTAAATAGAAATTTTAAATAGCAAATATTAAATTTCGACTATCGTGCCAGGCTTTTACAAGAATTGTGTATATCAAGTCTCGAATAAATTCATTCATATCAAAAATTTTCAATGACTTCTTTATGAATTCCCTGGTGGTTGAATTGATAGAGCGTCGGAATTCCACATGAGAGACCTAGGATCGATCCCCTGTTTCGCCGTTTATTTTCGTTCGAATTATTATTGTTAGCTCAAATTGTATCGCGTAAAAAATAATAATATCAAAATTAATAAAGTATTAATAATCGATTATTTATATCGTTTATAATTTTTTTTGTAAAATTGCGTCAAGCTTGGATTCAAAGCTTGTGTCAAGCCCGACACACAAGCTTGTGCCAAGCTTGGATTCGAAGCTTGACACAAGCAAATACATGGTTATCATTCAAGGCTTTTACCAAGCTTGACACAAGCTTGTCCCAATCGTTGATTCCTACCTGGGGAGGTTCAGATCGTCTTTTTTTTTAACTATATTTCACCATGTTGCCATGGTGCTTACGGCAAACTGCAATAACAGACGAACTTCCCGGCTCTGATTATGTATATTATAACAGATTTGTAAGCTGATGGAAAATCAATATTGCCAAGTACGCCGAGCCTGGTCAATGATGTTTATGTTTCCAGAATACGACTTACAGCATTGTTAAAGAAGTCGTTCATTCACGTAGACATGGAAATATCGATAATTAATTATTATATTGCTTGGCGATTGTTTTATTTCAATTTTATTATTGTTATTTAAATCTCAAATCAATATACGTGCCGAGATATAATTTTGAAAATTCTTAAAAACACGAATTATTATTATTATATGAGCCACGTTGAGGATAATAATAATAATTCGTGTTTTTTTCAATTTTCAAAAATTGATATCTCGGCCGTATGACAATTAATTTGCTTGAGGGTTTAAAATTAACTTATAATATAATATAAAATTAAAAGTATTAAACAATCGCCAAGCAATTATGAGTTGTTTTAATTATCGATATTTTACCTGTCTTACCTGTGAACGGACGACAAAAAAACTGCTTGACAATAGGTATAACGTATTCTGGGTATAAAAAACTATCATTTAACAGGTATTCGTACGTGGCCGTTTTGTGGCGATTTTTTTCCATCAGCTTACGGACTATAATGATAATGATAAATATGGTTCCGTAATTTAAAAACCCGCATTCGCCAGAGTTTTGAAAATTTTCAATTTTCAACGGGAAACGATTTCGTTAACAACATTTCTTCCTTTTTAAAAATGTTTTTGCCAAGCACTTTATTATTAAATGTCAGGAATTTTTTTTTTTCAGTAAAAAACTCAATTTTCATAGTATATTTGGAAAAGGGTTATATTGTCAAAATCATATGTACACGACTGCATGTGAGAAATCGCGATTCTCACACAAAACCGACACACGTACGACAATATAGATTTATCTTAAATTTTTTGTTCATAATTTATAATGATAAAATTAAAATAAAAAAAATTCTAATGAGCCTGAAATTATTTGAATATTATTTATCTAACAATATAATAACAAACAAGGGCCTGTCAAGAATTATTTTTTATATAAAAAAAATGTATTTCATTTTTTTTCAAACGAAATGTAGCTCGGAAATGTCGTGCAATAAATCAAAACTTAAATTTGTTGATTAAAAAAACTTATCTTGGTAGGAAAAATGTTCAGACAAAAGATTAAACATAGAATTCAAAATATGACAATTTTCTATAGCTAGGGTTCTTAGTCGATATTAGAACTGGTTTTGTTTGGTTTTTTTATTTTATTTATTCCATTCTAATTCATTATCATGAATGTTGTATTTTATTTTCTTTTTAAAGTGGATATATTGTAAACAAACTTGTGGCAAGCAGCACATAAAATGACCAGTTTTGCAACGAACCTTTGAATGCAGTTTCCCATTTTTTCAGATCCCACTCGGTTAATTTATTAATCACCCACTGATCCATTATATCTTCTTTGAAAGTATAACGAATAAATTATTTCGTTAAGAGAAATTAGATTTACGATAGAACAGCATTCAGTAATTGCTGTAATTGAACCAAAAAAATATTGCTTGTAGACAGTTATAATCTATTCAACTATATGTTTGCAAATCGAAATAATTGAGCTTTTCTGTCACTGTAAGAACTACGATTGCAACTGGCACTGTGTAACTTACTATTGGTTGTGCAGTTGTCGACGTCGGAGTACAGCAGAGGGGATCTCAAGGCAATATGACATCATCAGAAATAAAGAATCTGGACATTTTACTATAGTAAACAAATTATTAAATTTTTCGTATGAATTTTACTAAATACTCTGCAAAAGATATGAAATTTTTGGACAGCAATAAATATAGTTATAGACATTCGACAAATAGTTTAAGTATTAACGTCATTTGATAAAAAAAGAATAAAAAGCACTGAACGTAGCAAATATATTCAAGGAAAAAAATAACAATTATTTATCACAAAATTATATAATTCAATTCTAATGTTACAATAATTATAACATTAAAACGAAGCATAATTTTTTGATTAATTATGATAATTTTGAAAGAAAAATTCATTAAAAAACGTTTCTATGACATGATTATAGAATATAATAGAATTATTAAATAAATGAATGATTCATTCATTATTTATTAAATATTTTCATTCAAATATCTACATTTATATTATACTCATTATGTGAATATTAGAATTATCTATACAAATTTCATGATACGTTTCTTGTAATATCATGAATGTTCATACAAATATGACAAACAAGTATGCTGGCTGAAATTATATTGAAAACCATTAGCAGTTGCAGGTGAAAAATTCGTAATTTTAAAACAAAATGTATTGTAAGAATGTCGGTATGTGATAATTCAAATGTTCGAAAATATTAGATTAAAAGGAAATATGAGAAATTGAGTTAGCAAAAAAATTAAAAAATAAATAAACAAATGGCTCAAAATAAAAAGTAAGACACTAAGAAAACTTAATTATTTAATTAAAAGAAAAAATTTTTTCTAATTGATCTAAAATTTTGCTAAAAAGAAATTATTTTCGATTGTAAAACAGAAAAAAAAAAAATTTCTTAATCCAAAAACATTTAGCTGCATGGAAACTTTTTTTTTTTTTTTTACAAAAGTATTTATTAAAAAAAAATTATTCTTTTCCAGTACATTCTGACAATCAAATGTAAGTATTCACACGAAGTGAATTTCACATGAATTCCGCGTTTGAAAACTACTAAAAAATCGTTGAATACGAATAATATTTTCTGTGTTGTGAAGCAGATACGTAAAGAAGAATTATCGTTGACGTTCACTATATGTACGGGCTCAACTCATATTATTGGAGGAGAATATGTGCTGATATGCCTACTCTACACACTATGGTTCCACCTCCCATACCCTGATTCGCTTCGAGTAAAACGGAGAGCCATCACCGTTGCAACTTTTAAATTATCGAATCTTGTGATTCCACATCGTTTAGTAAACGTGAAACAACATACAACGTGAAAAAAAGAGTTCCAAGTCGCAAAATTTGTTTTCTGGTATGTTTTTATATTTAAAAGACGAATTTAAGTCAAAACTAAGTTGGTATTAAAAAAAATAAAATCATTCTTGAGAAGACGAAAAAATTTCTCAAATCACATATTAAATTATTATATATACTAAAAAGGTCTTGATGGTAGAATAATATAACACAAAAAAAAATATTTTTTCTTCATTCATGAATGGTTTTGAATTTTAGAACAAAAGTTCTTGAAAAAAATTGAGCCGTTTCTCCAATTTACACTGCAAGACACACACGGCAACCGATGTTCAATTAGTGTAACGCCCTGCGCTTGGTGCATTATCGGCCCATTAATGCCGGATCTGTGCGGGAATCATGTCAGCTAATCATTGGCGAAAGCTTGCCAGATATCAGCCAATGCAATTTCCTGTGATAGACTGACGTTTTCTGGATTCAATCTTGATCACTCCTTGGGCCAGTCCTAAACAAATTTTTATTTGAGTAATACATTTAATGTTTAAGGTTGTTAAATTTTATCTGATTTTATTTTATAACATTTACGAGCTTTTGAAAATCAGAGATATTTTAATTAAAATTATCAGGCAATTTCAATAGTGTTCAGCTCTTGAATATTATATATCAAATTAAAAAATAAAGAATATACAAATTTTCCCAAAACAAAAAAGACTGATGTGGAGTTCTCGAATAATAAGTTGTAAATCGAAGAATGTCGAATCCATGTATATACTATAAATATTAAAACCACAATATTTTTTTATTTTTTATTCTGATCACATACACATGAACATGCATGTTTATAAACACAAAACTAAAATAGCCAGTTAATATGCCTGAACACAAAATCACTCATTATATTATTTAGACATAATAAAATATGAATACGACTCATTACAATTGAAATAAAAGATAAAAGTTTTATCACATGCAAGTAAATGATATACGGACAAATAGAAATTATAGCAGTATTGATAAAAAAAACATGCCGAAAATGAATCACTCAATTGCAGTGATATTGGTCATACACTCGAGTATCATGACTGAGGCTTTGTACTTGAGGCTTGTAACTTTTTTTCAAGGTTAACTAAAAACTGGTCAACGTAATATTTTTCGGCAAATTTTTTATTGAATTATTGATTGCTTTGAATGTTATCTATACTAATTACTCAAACTCATTAGTCATTATTTATTTTTAATTAATGGACTATGATATTTATCGATTACTATTGTGACGTACTCGCTTTTGCAATTACGATTTTCGCAATGTAATTCGATATTTTAAATTTGAATTAATTCTTATCAGCATTTTGTCAAATTGTAAATTAATAAATTCTTTTCTTTCCGTTTTGCTGAAACATACAATATTTTAAGGCCGTTGAACCGAAGCTGAATAAAGTCAGCAATAATTAATTGATTGTCATGAGAACCGCTTATAATTATTGGTCAAAAGGTATTCCTATCATAAAATATTCTTGTTACGAGTTCTATAAAAACCTACGTATTTTCGGAAACAATTGCTCTCGTGAATAAATAATTATGAAGGTAACATCTACCTTTCTTTCGGCATATTTTTAAATCATGTAATTTTTACAATAAATAAACAGTTTACTTTGATTTGTGTTGTTAAATTAATTAACATTTACCCCGTTTTTATAATCAAGTGATTATCATCAAGACATTTTCCATCTACAAGGTCGACCATCCAAATTGAAAACGCCTTAAAAACCTTTTTGGTATTCACGTATAACATCTTTAATAATAAACTACGCATATTCACCTTTAATCCTGTTATCCGGTTGAGAATAACTAAATAGAGGACTCAAAAATATTGTTTACTGACTTGTTTATTTTATTATAAAAACCAAAATTAAACCTGTCACGTAACACTATTAATTTAATTGTTCAAGGTTTATTTTTTTTATTTTGTATTTCTAGTAGAAAAATAAATACATCAAATTGAAATAAAACGGTTTACAAATTAATTTTGAATTTTTAAACAGCCAACAGTTTGTCGAATACGAGCAATATCTTATCTGTACAACAGCGGATATGAGTAAAGCTTTGAAGTTTTATATGCATATAGTCATTTATATTATTAAAAAGAAATATATATATGCCTGCTGATGTCTACTCTGTATATTATAAACCATGATTCACGGTCCACCTCGCTTGTGCTAATTTTTCTCAAGTAGAGAGGATTACTTTTTCCACTTCCAAGGCTTCAGTCACATGATTCGACACAAGTACAGAGAAAACATCAAAAAACGAACATAAACATATAGTTCTTGACAAATTTCGTTAGCTGACACATGTAATAAAACTTCATTCTTATTTATTTGTAAATTTCAATCTTATACAGTGACTTTTTTTAAACAAAAGACGTGAATTGTACAGTACTTCAGCTAAAGTTCTAAGTCTTGGCCCAGCTGGCTTGCATGCAAGTGCGCTCGTGATGAAATTTCGTCTCTAAAAACAGCCTCTGAAAACTCTGCAGCCTCTAAAAAATGTCACTAAAGTGGCCAAATTAGAGGTAGTTCAGAGGCTGATGAGAGCCTCCTGATCAGAGACAGTAGTCTCTGACAAATTCTAAACAATTATCCACAGGACTCTGATGGAGAGAGAATTGCCTCTGCATGATTTTTGATGTTGGAAAAGGCCTGATGGTAAAACCAACATGTCGTTATTTTATGATCGAAGTTGAAGGATGGTATGATACGTGTTGTGATATCATTATGATATTTATAATTGTTTTTTTTATTTTATTAGCATGTTACTATTAATTCATAAATAATGAATTTAGTTTATTAAATTTCAGTTATTTAGTGTCAATATTTGCATTAGATTCAATAAGACAATTGACGTTGTATTCATGAATGTCGGGTTTTTTTAACATACTATTTAACTGGTTTGATATTAAGGTTGTTAAAGATTATGATGTGATTTATTTATTGATCGCATTGATAGAATAATCACATAATGTGATCAAAAAAATATTAAAGTGTTTTTAAATTGAAATGTGATCAATAAATAAATCCCATAATGTGATCAAAAATATAAATGTGATTTTAAATTAAAAATGTCTATTTTGTTATGATTAGTGTGAGTGCTGTGTGTGTGAGTTTGCAGCTGCACATTCATCCAGTAAATTAATGATTTAGCTACATCTTGCGTTCGAATTTTGAATTAATTAAAAAAACAAAAACAATTTAATCCATGGCGCGTAAACACACACGTGGATTCAGACGCCATAATGATAATAATTTTCGACGCTCGATTCTGATTGGTCAACTTAAAACGTTAATAACTCAGGCACAAAGCGTCGTAGACCCAAAATTTTAAAAAATTCACTATTTAAAATTTCACGTACAATCTCGTACTATAGCTACTGTTCGCGACTTACGCTTCATCCTGTAGTGGAGAAAGGGTAAAAAAAGGTAAGAAAAATAGTGGAGAAAGGGTGGCGAAATGGTTGAGAAAAGATGGAGAAAAGTCTGAATAAATTCTAGGTGGAGAAAGGTTCGAGAAATTTGTCCGCCATTTCTCCAACCATGGGTCGTTTTCGGAAAAAGGTGGAAAAAAGTCAAAACAAGCAGAGGAACCCGAGTAGAAATGTGTTCAGGATAGCCTGAACCCTGATCCGGATCGGATCAGGAATTCGTAAGGTTATTCGTGTTCAGGTATCCTTACCACATCCTTATCTAATCTGGATAAGGATATGATAAGGCTTTCCCTATTCAGGTATCTCCATCACAAACTGATTCGTTCTAGATCAGGATAACCTTGCCGACCGTTTTCCCGAATCCATTTACCCGAATTACCACTTTCCCGGCGGACAATTTCCCGAATACCGAATTCCCGAATCCATTTTCCCGAATTCTATTTTCCCGAAGGGTATACTTCCCGAAATAAACTTGATTTTTATATAATTTTTTATGTTTATTTATTATTAATTTAAAGATTAACATTGTATGCAATTGTTCGCAAAAATTACTTTGAATGTGCCATCTAAAAACCAACAATCACTTTTGGCCAATATCTCTAGATTCCGCCGTGTTGAAAATACAAGAACTCTATTTTTTTTATCATCATCTTCATGCTCGTCTTCAGCTTCGTCCTCGTCAATATCATCGTGGAGGGAATCATAAATTAAAAAAGTCTCTCCAGAAAGTGTTTTCTGATATTTATCTGGAAGGTCTGTTAATTCAGTTAGCGTCGTGGGGTTAGGTGGTAAATACCGACGTCGAGCTCTTCGCATACATTTCTTTAAACTTTCTCTTTCCGGTAATTGACTTAAAACACCTTCAGATAAACCTGCTAGTTCAGTACGTAAAATTTGTGCTGGTGGTTGCTCTGGGTGTTCTTCAGCTTTTCTTTTTAACTTATAAGTTTTTATTTCAGCATAGCATTCTTCATGATTTCCAGGGTGGTCATGCTCCGGCTCTTTTAAAAAAATCGTTTTCATTTGTACTGGATCAAAAATAGTTATAGCTCGTGCAGAACACTCTTTTCCACGTAATTTTCGACAATCCCAGTAAGTTTTTGCTGTTGTAGGTTTGCGAGATCGTAAATAAATGAAGCCATTGGAAATTAATTTAGTTTCACCCAAAAGAATTAACTCAGAATTTTCCATGATTGAATTAACCAAAATTTAAAATGTTTAATAAAAAAATAAAATTATTGATTTGTTTATGAAATAAAAAAAAAGAATGTTTAAAAAAGTTTATAATGAATTTGTTTATAAAAAAAAAAAAAAAGAATGTTCAGAAAGTTTATAATATTTTATTCGGGAAAAAAGTCATTCGGGAAAAACGATCGGGAATATGGAATTCGGGAAAATGGATTCGGGAATTCGGTATTCGGGAAATTGTCCGCCGGGAAAATGGTAATTCGGGTAAATGGATTCGGGAAAATGACCGTGAATCCCTTAACTTATCTTTAACAAGGACATCTTGATCCAATCTGGATCCGGATTTGATCAAGTACAAATTATCACATAATTTTTTTTTTTTAATACAATTTGCCTGATCCAGATAGCATCAGAATAACCTTAACTTATCCTTAATAGAGATATCTTGATTCAATCTGGATCCAGACTTGATCAAGTGAAAATTAATAAATAAATTATTTTTTAAATAACAATTACCTGATCAAGATAACATCAGGATAACCTTAACTAATCCTGAAAAGGGACATCTTAATTCAATCTGGATCCAGATTTAATCAAGTAAAAATTAAAACATACCCAGCTAACCAGTTTCTCGTAATTTTCCAGAAATTTTCCGGAAATGGTTTCCAGTAATATGAACTAGAAAATTTCCGGAAATTTTCTGGAAATCATTACTAGATTTGTAAGAAGCCTTTCTAGATATATTTATTAGAAATTTTTTAGAAAATTTCCGGAAATCATTTCCAGAAATGTTTATTAGAAAATTTCTAGAAAATTTCCGGAAATCATTTCAAGAAATGTTTATGAGATATTTTCTAGAAAATTTCCGGAAATTGTTTCTTATTTTTATCAACTATTTTAATGAAAAACTTTTCTTGGAATTTTCTAGTAAATTTCTGGAAATCATTTCCAGAAATGTTTATTAGATATTTTTTAGAAAATTTCCAGAAATCATTTCCAGAAATGTTTATTAGATATTTTCTAGAAAATTTCCAGAAATCATTTCCAGAAATAATTATTAGATATTTTCTAGAAAATTTCAGGAAATTGTTTCTCATTTTTATCAACTATTTTAGTGGAAAACTTTTCTTGGAATTTTCTAGTAAATTTCTGGAAATCATTTCCAGAAATGTTTATTAGAAAAGCTACTGCTTTTTCTTGGACATTTGTATTTTTAAAAAATGAATTTACATGTATGTTATTCATAAAATAAATAAAAATGTCCAAGGAAAAGCAGTAGTTAAGGAAAAGATGTAGCTAAAGGATTGAGGTTGCCAAAGAATTGTATTTTAAGCAACATTATTTCCTTGTAACATAATTCTTTGGCAACTCTATAGATAACTACATCTTTTCATAACTACTTTCCATGGATATTTGAAAAAAATTTACATCTATTTTATCGATAAAATAAATGAAAATGTCCAAGGAAAAGCAGTAGCTAAGGAAAAGATGTAGCTAAGGAATTATGGTTGCCAAAGAATTATATTTTAAGCAACATTTTTTCCTTAAAACATAATACTTCAGTAACCTTAATTCCTTAGCTACATCTTTCATAGCTACTGCTTTCCTCGGACATTTTTATTCATTTTATCGATAAAATACATGTTTTATTTTTTTTTTTCTTAAATAAAATATCATGGAAAAGCAGTAGCTAAAACCAAATCAACTAAGAATTATAATTTATGAGAATATATTACAAAGCAACATTATTTCCTTGTAACATAATTCTTTGGCAACCATAATTCCTTAGCGACTGCTTTTCCTTGGACATTTGTATTTTTAAAAAATAAATTTACATGTATTTTATTTATAAAATAAAAGAAAAATGTCCAAGGAAAAGCAATAATAAGAAAAAGATCTTTCAACAAAATATGTAACTTAGGAATTAATACTGTAAATTATGTTTTCAAAAGGAAATAATTCGAGTCACATTAATTCATTAGCTACATCTTTTCATAACTACTGCTTTTCCTTGGACATTTGTATTTTAAAAAATAAATTTACATGTATTTTATTTATAAAATAAATGAAAAATGTCCAGAAAAGCAGTAGCTAAGATAAGCAACTAAACAAATGTAACTAAAGAGAGAGTAATACTGCTTGCCAAGAATTATGTTTCAAGGGAATAATTCCCGGGTCACATTAATTCCTTAGCTACATCTTTTCCTTAGCTACTGCTTTTCCTTGGACATTTGTATTTTTAAAAATAAATTTACATGTATTTTATTTATAAAATAAATAAAAATGTCCAAGGAAAAGCAGTAGCTAAGAAAAAAGATAACCAACTAAGGGAATTAATATTATTTTATATAATTGATACTGCCAAAAAAATTATGTTTCAAGGAAATAATTCCCGAGTCACATTAATTATACTACATCTTTTCATAACTACTGCTTTTCCTTGGACATTTGTATTTTTAAAAATAAATTTACATGTATTTTATTTATAAAATAAATGAAAATGTCCAAGGAAAACAGTAGCTAAGGAAAAGATGTATTAAGGAATTACTGTATAAGGAATTAATGCTGCTAAAGAATTATGTTTCAAGGAAATATCGAGTCATTATTATTATTCTTATTACTGCTTTTCCTTGGACATTTTTATTTTTAAAAATAAATTTACATGTATTTTATTTATAAAATAAATGAAAATGTCCAAGGAAAAGCAGTAGCTAAGGAAAAGATGTAGCTAAGGAATTAATGTGGCTAAGGAATTAATGCTGCCAAAGAATTATGTTTCAAGGAAATAATTCCCGAGTCACATTAATTCCTTAGCTACTGCTTTTCCTTGGACATTTGTATTTTTAAAAAATAAATTTACATGTATTTTATTTATAAAATAAATGAAAAATGTCCAAGGAAAAGCAGTAGCTAAGGAAAAGATGTAGCTAAGGAATTAATGTGGCTAAGGAATTAATGCTGCCAAAGAATTATGTTTCAAGGAAATAATTCCCGAGTCACATTAATTCCTTGCTATCTTTTCACTAACTACTACTCCTTGGACATTTGTATTTTTAAAAAATAAATTTACATGTATTTTATTTATAAAATAAATGAAAAATGTCCAAGGAAAAGCAGTAGCTAAGGAAAAGATGTAGCTAAGGAATTAAGGTTGCCAAAGAATTATATTTTAAGCAACATTTTTTCCTTAAAACATAATACTTCGGCAACCTTAATTCCTTAGCTACTGCTTTTCCTTGGACATTTTCATTTATTTTATGAATAACATACATGTAAATTCATTTTTTAAAAATACAAATGTCCAAGAAAAAGCAGTAGCTTTTTTAATAAACATTTCTGGAAATGATTTCCAGAAATTTACTAGAAAATTTCAAGAAAAGTTTTCCATTAAAATAGTTGATAAAAATGAGAAACAATTTCCGGAAATTTTCTAGAAAATATCGAATAAACATTTCTGGAAATGATTTCCGGAAATTTTCTAGAAAATATCTAATAATTATTTCTGGAAATGATTTCTGGAAATTTTCTAGAAAATATCTAATAAACATTTCTGGAAATGATTTCTGGAAATTTTCTAAAAAATGTCTAATAAATATTTCTGGAAATGATTTCCAGAAATTTTCTAGAAAATTTCAAGAAAAGTTTTTCATTCAAATGGTTGATCAAAATGAGAAACAATTTCCGGAAATTTTCTAGAAAATTTCTAGTAAATATTTCCAGAAACGATTTCCGGAAATTTTCTAGAAAACATTTCCAGAAACGATTTCCAGAAAATTTCCGGAAATTTACCAGAAATGCAAACCGGAAATTTGTGGTTAGCTGGGATAATTCATTTTTTAAAGTACAATTTGCCTGATCCGGATGGCATCAGGGTAACTTTAAATTATCTTCAACAGGGATATCGTGATCCAATCTGGATCCAGTCTTGATCAAGTAAAAATTATCACATAATTTATTTTTTAAAATACAATTTGCCTGATCCGGATAGCATCAGAATAACCTTAGCTTATCTTTAATAGGGACATCTTGATCCAATCTGGATCCAGATTTGATCAAGTAAAAATTATCACATAATTTATTTTTTTTCAATACTATTTGCATGATCCGGATAGCATCAGGATAACTTTAAATTATCTTCAACAGGGATATCGTGATCTAATCTGGATCCAGTCTTGATCACGTAAAAATTATTACATAAATTATTTTTTAAAATACAACTTGCCTGATCCGGATAGCATCAGGATAACCTCAACTTATCCTTAACAGGGACATCTTGATCCAATCTGGAGTAATTTCTATATTTTCCGGACTGAACACGTACAAAAAAAATAATTATTTTATGTTTTGATTCTTTCTTTATATTTTTAATAGTTAATTATTATTTATCTATATTTTTTGTTTATTTATCTGCTAACTTATTCATTTATTATTTACGAGTCAGCCGTGTTCGGCTTCGCCGAACTTGGTTGTATATCTATTTTTGATCCTTCGAAAAATTAAAAACAAAAGAAATAGGTATGTAGAAAAAATTCAATTTCTACATTCTGATAAACCGGACAACATTAGGAACCAATGCATTTTTTTATTTCTTTTCTTCTCGATAAAATATATTGTTAGATCAAAAAAAACCCAGGAGATGATGAAAAAATTCAATATCTACATCCTGGTGAACCGAAAACCAACATTACAAACTAAAGCGATATTTTTAATCTCTTCTTTTTGAAAAAATATATTTAATAATAAGAAAAGCCCTGAAGATAATTGGAAAAATCATTTTGACCTCCTGGTGATCGTAAAAGGTAACCTGGGTGATTTTTTTGTGGAGTTAAACCCTCCTGAGCTCAAACTGAATATTTATGTTAAATTTCATGTAAATCAGACCAATAGTTTGCGTAAAACTGCGTTTCCAAGGATCCGGCCATGTCTTTTTATTGTATAGATTAATTCATAAGAATGAAAAAATCTTCCCGAGTATCGTTTGTCAGAATGGCTCAGTGGGTAGAGCGTCGCCCCCATATTTTCAATTCCGCGTTCGAGGGTTCGAGACCCGGTCACTGTAAATTAATTTGGGTCAGGTTTAAGAGCAGAATATTTAGGTTCAGGTTTAGGTTAGTTCCATAATGTAACGTTTATACATCCGTCATATATTAACCACTATATGTTATAAGAAAAAATATGGAAAAAAAATATTTTTTTTTTTCAAAAATGCAAATGTTCCCTGGTCCATTTCGAATCATGTATCCTGATCAGGATTGGATCCAGATCCCGGATCCGTTTTGGATCATGTATCCTTACGTTATCCTGAAGACGACATCAGGTACCCTGATCCAATCCGGATCCGAACCTTACCAAAAAACATTATCATCCTGATCCATTTCGGATCCAGAATCTGGATCCGGAAAGGATTTGAAATCAGGATATCCTGATCAGGTCCTGATCAGGACCTGACTGAAATTTCTACTCGGGAATATTGTCACTAGGGCCCATGAGAATAGTAAAATTGAACCTCAACTTTATTCGTATATTATTATTCATCAATCATAAAAATAATAAATTATATTGTTAATTTTATTTTCATGATTTGCAAATTTTTCAATACATTAAATAATCAGTTGAGCGTCGTGAGCAGTAGTAAGTAGGCGTCAGTGCATGTCATTATTTATCTCGAAATTACGAGTATTACGATAATTTTTAATTAACCATTATTAACTAATCATTATACATAATTTTAATCCATTTATTATTTATCGTGAGAAGAATATTTTGTGAATTTTGAGGCACATAAAAAGCTAAAAATGATTTTATAATATCAATAACAGAAGATTTTTTTAAAATTATTTTATGTACACTCTTTTTTTTTTTGTTCCTTTTTAGATACTTGGAAATGATCGGAAAGAAAAAAAAAAGAGTTGAGCATTTAGTCTTTAAAAACTTATTTTGATCAATATACTCTTGGCTAAATGATTGTTTCTATCTTTCTCACTCATTACTTTTTTTTTTTTTTTTTTGTCTGAGATGATATATTTTAATTTAGTTTATTAATTTTTTTTCAAAATTATTAATCAATGTATTAAGAAAAAAAAGGATGATGATGAGGATAGTTGTTTGTCAGATAAAACCGGTATCCATCTACTTCGAAAAAGATCATAAATTTAGATAAAAGGAAGAAAATTAAATATAATATAATAAAAAAAAAGAGAATCAAGAGAAAATAATAGAATAATTATACATGATTTAAATGATTAAGAATTTAATGAGTATGAAAAATCAAACTTCTTATTTTCACAAATATATGAGTAAATTAGCTTGTAGTAAGAGAAAAAAAAAACAAAAAAATACAACTGAATAAATAAATTCTTTAATGAATTTCAAGTTTTAAGAAATGAAGCCAATATCATTTTTCTATAACGTCGATTTACGAACAAATTTACTGTTACAAAATCTCGTTACCTATAAAACTAATTATATCACCAACATAACATATAATGCACTCCCGAGAATCAGGAAATATTTAAGAATTGTTATGAAAATATATAGTTAGAAAAACAGAGAACGTACACTGGATGATTTTTTTTTTTTTAAATATCAAATTAAAAAATCCAATCAATGAAAAACAAATTATGGAATTATTTGATGATGAGTCTTGATTTTAAAGAAATTGTGTGGCAGTTGGCATGTTGGCAAATTGCACAATAATAAAAGAATAAAAGGTAACTAAGGGAATCAAAAAATGCTATATGCAAAAAATAGAGAAAACTTAGTATATAAATTATTATGGCAAGAATGTATCAAAAAGAAAAAAAATTAATACAACAAAAATTCAATTATTTAATATCAACTAATGGAGCCGATCTGTCAAATCGCACACACAAAATGTACTGATTGAAAATAAATGATAGATTTTTCAATTTTTTTTTTATTTTATTTTTTTTTTCTTTTCAATTTTTCGAATAAATTTTAAGATGTTTGTTAATTTGTATTTCAAATTTTTGAAATGAAATTGCTTCCTATTTACATCATATTTATCGCAAATACGTAACTGACAATAGTGAATTATTCACTTGCCAACATATGAAGATATTGGTTATTGAAGAAGATAAATCATGTGAGTTAAATAAAAAATCATTATTAATTAAATTTATTTAAAAAAATTACATATCACGTACGTATACACGTATAGGTAATATTTTTTTTGCTGGAAGCCATCTTTAATTCTTCTTTTTCCCATTATTATTTCGATTTCAGGTCATTTAATTTCGTAAAAAAAAAAAAATTTCAATTAAAGATAACAGAGTAAAAAATATCAAAAATTTTTAATTTAACCTTGATTCCACAATCCTTTTTTTTAGAGAATTTTAATTTCCTATTGTTTTCGCTTTTTTCTGTCCCCCCCCCCCCCTTCCCGAAAATTTTCTCAGTCCCTTATTGTATCCATACACGATAAATATGGAAAAAGACCAGGAAAATATCAGTAAATATGGAGAAAATATCAAGGAAAAATCACTGAATATAAAGAAAAACACGATAAATATGGGGATATACGAAGGAAAAATCACTTGGTCGAAAGAAAAATACGATAAATATGAGGACATATCACGAAAAAATCATTTAATATAAAGAAAAACACGATAAATATCAATATTATTATTATTATTATTATTATTATTATTTTGCAACGTGAACTTGTCACATGATTCAATGTAAACATTAATGTGTCATAAAAATCTTTTTCGTTTTCCATCATGAACGACTAAATTATTGATGAATATAATATAAATAATGATATGAAAATTTGAATATTGAAAGAAATTAGTAAATATTGGACACAACAAGAAAATTCATGGTAAATAGTAATGGTAAATTCAATAAAAATAAATATTTAGTAATGACGAAAAAAAATTCTATAGGTTATCTAAAATCGTACGTTGATTTTTCGTTCATGATAAATAATGCCAATCAAAAGTGCTGCCATTAAAAACTGTATTTTTCTAGACGCTTAAATTAGTAAGAGTAATCATTTATCAGGTAAGTTCAATTAAAGATGTCAAAATTATATAGGTTAGTGTAATTAAATCAACTTCAAGTGAATAAAAATCGATAAAAAAAAAAAAACAAAAAGAATCTGTCATAACTTTAACCAAAGGAAAATAGAATTTGCGAACATTAAATTATTATCATAATAATCAAAATTAAAAATGGGTAAAAGAAGTCATTACGAGGATAAAAAATCTCAAAATGAACCAAAAAAAGATAAATTAGTTGATGCAAAAGGAACAAAACAAAAACCGAGAAATAACGAGACAAAAATAGCAATATTAAAAATAAATACAATATGGTAAGTTTGAAATGAAGAATAAATGTACAAAAAAATACTAAATGAAAAAAAATAGTGACACCATTCGAGCACGAATCATGCAAAAAAGTACAATACGAGAATGGAAAAATGAACGTGGCAGTGGAAAAAAATTTACAATGGATATTCATGATGGAAGCGATAAAATTCGATGCATTTTTTTTGGAGAAGCTGCAGAAAAATATTACGAAATATAATTGAGGTAACGATACATAATTCTAAACAATAATGTATAATATATAGACGAGTTAATTAAAAAATAGTCTATTGTGATACTAGGGGGTAAAGTAGTGTTTGATAAAATTCTGCTTAACCCCCTAATCTCACATATATTTTTCCTCACGTGGGCATTTTTTTTCTACTTTTTTAAACGCGTTTGTTGTGGTAAAGTGAATTATTATCTCACTTTTCGCTGTACACGTCTTTTTCACTTTAACCAAAACTTCCGGTAAAATGATTTTTACGGTAAAATGAAAGTTACGCTTCCGGTAAAATGAAAGTTACGCACGGTAAAATGAAAAAGACGTGTGGAGCGGAGAGTGAGATAATAGTTCACTTTACCTTTACCCCTCTATGCATCTAGCTAAAAATATTGTACTATTATTTTCTGTTAAATTGACTCTTTTAATATAAAAATTTAAAAAAAAACATCACAAATTTCGTTGACAAGTATTTTTTATGTTCGATTTTCCAAACAGCAAAATGTACCATTTTGATTCATCATTTTATCATAACACAAACTTGTCTAGGCACTCGGTGTGTCTAGTTAACAATATTTTACTGTTATTTTCTGTTAAATTGAATTTTTTTACATAAAAATTTTGAAGAATACACAACTAATTTTATTAACTAGTGTATCCGGTATATCCATATCATTTCCGTATATCTATCATTTTCACGTTGACAAATAAATTATTTATCTGCGACACTTTAGTTATCTTCAGAATATCCTAGCTCTTTATACATTTTAAATTTTACCTGAAATTAATTAATATTAATACATGTAGGTATACATATTATTAAATGATACTTTTTATTGTGTAATTTTTTTTGCTGAATAACATAACTAGTCCACCAGCTGTATGACAATTTACCAGCTATTTAGCAATATATAAAAATCAAGAATTAAGATCCTGATATAATTTATCTTATTATATAAGAAAAGAAAAAAAATATTTAAAATTAAAAAAAAAAATGAGAATTTGGGAAAAATTGGACTCAAGTGCCGTCGGAGGTACTATTCTACATTTCCTGTCAAATTTTGAGAATTTTTTATACACCCATTTTTAAAAAAACCATGTTTGAAATTTTTTTTTTCCCTAGAAGTAGTAAAAATATTTAAAATTTTCATAAAAACCGAAATTTTAAAAAAGTTGGACTCAAGTGCCTTCGGGACCACGTCAGCTATTACCAGCCGAAAAATCAGATTTTTAAATATGTAAACTTTTGTAAAAACCATGTTTGAAATTTTTTTTTTCCCTAGAAGTAGTAAAAATATTTAAAAGTTTCATAAAAACCGAAATTTTAAAAAAGTTGGACTCAAGTGCCTTCGGGGTTATTTTACATACTCTGTTGAATATTTGAAATTTCTCACGTACTCAAATTTAAAAAAACCATGTTTGAAAATTTTTTTTCCCCCAGAAAAGAAAAAAAATATTTAAAATTAAAAAAAAAATGAGAATTTTGGAAAAATTGGACTCGAGTGCCGTCGGAAGTACTATTCTACATTTCCTGTCAAATTTTGAGAATTTTTTATACACCCATTTTTAAAAAAACCATGTTTGAAATTTTTTTTTTCCCTAGAAGTAGAAAAAAATATTAAAAATTCTTTTGAAAATCAAAATTTTGAAAAAGTTGGACTCAAGTGCTCTTAAGGATCATGCCAGCTGTCACCAGCCAAAAAATCAGATTTTAAATCTGTAAATTTTCGTGAAAACCATGTTTGAAAATTTTTTTTTTCCCTAGAAGTAGAAAAAAATGTTAAAAATTCTTTTGAAAATAAAAATTTGAACTCAAGTGATCTTAAGGTTCATGCCAGCTGTCACCAGCCAAAAAATCAGATTTTTAAATCTGTAAATTTTCGTGAAAACCATGTTTGAAAAGTTTTTTTTCCCTAGAAGTAGAAAAAAATATTAAAAATTCTTTTGAAAATCGAAATTTTGAAAAAGTTGGACTCAAGTGCTCTCGGGGATCACGCCAACTGTCACCAGCCAAAAAATTGAACAAAGTATCTATGACGTATTTCTCAAAAGTTAGAGCGTTTTTTAAAAATTACTAGAAAATAAATATACTAATAGAGACTTTGTATTAGGCTTAAACAACCCATCTTTTACAAATCCATCGCCCCACATTGGAAAAAGGATTATCTGTTCAGTCACTTTTTTTTTTTCTGAAAAACTAAATTAAAAAATAAAAAAAATCGGTTTTTTTTAATTATTAATAAAAAATGTGTTTCATATCCCGACATGAAATTTTGACTCTGAAAACAGCCTCTGAAAACTCTGCAGCCTCTGAAACCTGCCTCTATAGTGGCCAAATTAGAGGTAGTTCAGAGGCTGTTGCAAGCCTCCCGATCAGAGACAATAGTCTCTGACAAATTCTAAAATATTATCTGCATGACTCTGATAGAGAGATAATTGCCTCTGCAATCGAGTCTCTATTTTAGATTTAATCCGGGCTAGTGGTCACTGATATTATCATGTAATTTTCAAATCTTATTATTTCTGTAACTAACATACCTTCATGACTTCTTGACACTTTTTTGTAATGAAAAAAAAAACATTATGTGATCAATGAATTACTGAATGAATAAATGTATGTCAATCAACATAATATCACAAAAACAACAATATTATATTCTACTACTCTCCCGATTATTATAATTACTATGATTATTAATTATGAATAATATCTATTATTGTTATAAAACTATTATTATTATTGTTAATTATTTGCTATAAATATTTGCAATAAAAATTATTATGCAGCCAACAAATTTTATTGTGCCCGCACAGTAAAAGTCATTGTGCCGTGTTTAACAAATTTTATTTGCTGGTAAAACATCCCCGGTAGAAATTCAGTCTCATAAACGTCTAAAAACTAGCTATTTTTACTAGATTCAAACTCCGATGTAGATAGCTTGTAGATTCAAAATGAGACGTTTACAATTTCTATATAGAAATGGACAATTGGCTAGTCTATGGCTAGTTCGCTAGTTACTAAAAAAAAAAATTATTATAATAACGCTGTATTTCCTTAATTTTTTTTTTTGTACAACTGACCGGGATCGAACTTATTTACCTAGCTACCTACCTGAACTTAGTTTCTAAAAGCGAGTGTATTACCCCGAAGCCAACATCCCGTGTAGGAATTGCCAAGACTCACAACACGGCCAAGTCTTGTCCCAATAATGGCATCCAATGCTTGGCAGCCAATCGTGCGCCATCCATGAGCCAAGGCTTGGCTGACTCATGGCTGGTTATTTGCTTACCAAGGCTTGTATTCCAATGCTTGGCCAACCATCTTGGTTGAAGAAGAGGTGGCCAGCTCTTATCAAGCCATTTATCGGCCAAGTCTTGGTAAATTATTGGGTGGCCAAGACTCGAAACAGATGATTAAGCCAAGGCTTGACTCATTAAGGGCTAGCCAGCCATTGATCGACCGTTCATCGGCCAAGTCTTGGTTAATTATTTGGCGGCCAAGACTTGGAATATACAATTAAGCCAAGAGTTGGCACATTAAAGATTGGTGAACTTGACTTGCCATTTGTCGGCCAAGTGTCGATTGTTCGATGGGTCACCAAAATTGATTATTTTTTATTCTTTCGACATATGTGAATATCCCGAGTGGAAAAATTTTCAGGATGCCCTATTTGACCTCAAACCCTGATCAGAAACGGATCAGGATTCCTTATTCAGGGAACCTGACTCATTCCTGACCCGAACCTGGTCAGGACACCTTACGATTTCCTTAAGTCAGGTAACCTTATCCAATCCTGTTCAGGAAAAGAACAGGAAACCTTGACGTATCCTGAATAAGGTTTCCTGAACAGATTCTGACCAGGATATTATCAGGAAAAATTTATCAAATAAATTAATTTTTTTTATTCAGTTTTCCTGTTCAGGAAAGGAACAGGAAACCTGAACGTATCCTGAATAAGGTTTCCTGAACAGATTCTGACCAGGATACTATCAGGAAAAATTTATCAAATAATTTAATTTTTTTATTCAGTTTTCCTGTTCAGGAAAGGATCAGGAAACCTGAACGTATCCTGAATAAGGTTTCCTGAACAGATTCTGACCAGGATACTATCAGGAAAAATTTATCAAATAATTTAATTTTTCTATTCAGTTTTTCTTTTCAGGAAAAGATCAGAAACCTGAATAGGACCTGAACAGATTCTGACTACTATCAGGAAATTTAAAATTTAATTTTTTTATTCAGTTTTCCTGTTCAGGAAAGGAACAGGAAACCTGAACGTATCCTGAATAAGGTTTCCTGAACAGATTCTGACCAGGATACTATCAGGAAAAATTTATCAAATAAATTAATTTTATTTATTCAGTTTTCCTGTTCAGGAAAGGATCAGGAAACCTGAACGTATCCCAAATAAGGTTTCCTGAACAGATTCTGACCAGGATACTGTCAGGAAAAATTTATCAAATAAATTAATTTTTTTTATTCAGTTTTCCTGTTCAGGAAAGGAACAGGAAACCTGAACGTTACCTGAATAAGGTTTCCTGAACAGATTCTGACCAGGATACGATCTGGAAAAATTTATCAAATAAATTAATTTTTTTTATTCAGTTTTCCTGTTCAGGAAAGGATCAGGAAACCTGAACGTTACCTGAATAAGGTTTCCTGAACAGATTCTGACCAGGATATTATCAGGAAAAATAACTATTATTATAATAAATATTTATTTATTATTATAATTTTAATTCTAATACAAAATGACAAGGGACAATTTAACAAATTGTTATATTTTATTTTTACGTTAAATTAACGTCGCAAATTCTAATTTAAGTTTTTTTTTAGCTGATGTAATTTATGAAAGCAAAAAATCACATCAGATCATCGATAGACGGCATGGCCGCGCGTGTTAAGGTCCGTAGTTGTAATCTGAAAGTTCCGAGTTCGCGTCCCGCTAGTGGTTAGGTAATTTAAGTTATGTTAGGTATATACAATCTTATCGTTCAATCTGTTTCATCAATAACATTGCTATAGTAAATTAGTTACAAAACATCAATTAATAAAAAACAATTTTTTAAAATTGATCCGTTTCAGATCAGATCCTGTTCCATTCTGATCAGGTATCCTGGTCAGGTTTCCTGATCCGATTCTGATCAGAATCCTAAAAAAGCGTTACATTCTGATCCGTTCCTGAACAGGATTCCTGGTTATATTCTAGTCAGGAATCCTGATCCATTCCTGTTCGGTATCCTGGCTCTAACCTAAAATCTGGCCAGGTTTTCTGATCAGTTCTGATCAGAATCCTAAAAAAGAGCGTTACATTCTGATCCGTTCCTGAACAGGATTCCTGATCCGGTTCTGATTTGAAATCAGGTTCCCTGATCCGGTTCTGATCAGAACCTTAACTAAATTTCCACTCGGGATATATTAAGAGCTGCTGTTATGTATTTAATATTGAAAATTTTTTATTCAATTATATACTGTATAACAGCTACTCATTTTTTTCTTACATAACGAAAATTTCAAGAGAAAAAATTTTTTTTCTATAAATTATTAAAATATATTCCGGGGTTAATGAAACAAATAAAATTTATACATCGGCCGAGTGTCGGTTGATTCTTGGATTGCCATGATTACAATGTAAATTCAAGAAGAACAAATTTTCCTCATTTTTAAGTGTTGCCGCTATGGTTAAGGTTGCTTATAAATAATTAAATCGTCACTCAATTTTTTTTTTTTTTGGCTCATTTTTTAAATGAAATAAATATCTATACTCTCAATTTTTTTCAATTTTTTCTGACGTCGTTTTTTTGGGGAATTAATGTCAAAGTTGACAACTTTTATACGCGAGGATAGGACTATAAGTTGATATACCGTACATTTTTATTTTTAACGAGTTCGTTTTTCAGTAAAAAATTTTCAAATTACTATCAAATTGTAGTACTCGGAAAGACGAATACGATAAAAAAATTTGAATTTTTTTTGACGTTGATTTTTAATGATATTTAATGTTAAATTTTGAAATTTTCGTCTTTCTCGCAACGAGAGGACATGAGAGAATTGCGATCCGGCAACACTGCTCTCTTCTCCTTGTTTACTTTTCACTTGCCGAGCGGGGTGTTATACACCAACGTGACATACACAATGATGCGCTGTAGTAGTGGTAGTATATAAAAAAATACAGTGTCTCACAATTTCCATTTTGCTTGCTGGAATAGTGTTGGTGCCTATCTGTTTACACACACACTACGATTTTTAAGACAAAAGCGTAATAAAATTTTTAAAGAGGGGCCACAAAATAAACGCAGTGGTATACCCGAGTGGAAATTTAGTTAAGGTCCTGATCAGAACCGGATCAGGGAACCTGATTTCAAATCAGAACCGGATCAAGAATCCTGTTCAGGAACGGACCAGAATGTAACGCTCTTTTTTAGGATTCTGATCAGAACCGGATCAGAAAACCTGGCCAGATTGTAGGGTTAGAGCCAGGATACCTGAACAGGAATGGATCAGGATTCCTGACTAGAATATAACCAGGAATCCTGCTCAGGAACGGATCAGAATGTAACGCTTTTTTTTAAGATTCTGATCAGAATCGGATCAGGAAACCTGACCAGGATACCTGATCAGGAATGGAACAGGATTCCTGATCTGAAACGGATCAAGTAATTTTAAAAAAAAAATTGTTTTTTATTAATTGATGTTTTGTAACTAATTTACTATAGCAATGTTATTGATGAAACAGATTGAACGATAAGATTGTATATACCTAACATAACTTAAATTACCTAACCACTAGCGGGACGCGAACTCGAAACTTCCAGATTACAACTACGGGCCTTAACACGCGCGGCCATGCCGTCTATCAATGATCTGATGTGATTTTTTGCTTTCATAAATTACATCAGCTAAAAAAAACTTGAATTAGAATTTGCGACGTTAATTTAACGTAAAAATAAAATATAACAATTTGTTAAATTGTCCCTTGTCATTTTGTTTTAGAATTAAAATTATAATAATAAATGAATATTTATTATAATAATAAATATTTTTCCTGATAATATTCTGGTCAGAATCTGTTCAGGAAACCTTATTCAGGATACGTTCAGGTTTCCTGTTCCCCTGAACAGGCTGAATAAAGTAATTTATTTGATAAATTTTTCCTGATAATATTCTGGTCAGAATCTGTTCGAAAACCTTATTCAGGATACGTTCAGGTTTTTGTTCCTTTCCTGAACAGGAAAACTGAATAAAAAAATTAATTTATAAATATTTTTCCTGATAATATTCTGGAGTCTGTTCAGGAAACCTTATTCAGGATACGTTCAGGTTTCCTGTTCCTTTCTGAACAGGAAAACTGAATAAAAATTAATTTGATAAATCCTGATAGTATCTTGGTCAGAATCTGTTCAGGAAACCTTATTCAGGATACGTTCAGGTTTCCTGTTCCTTTCCTGAACAGGAAAACTGAATAAAAAAAATTAATTTATTTGATAAATTTTTCCTGATAGTATCCTGGTCAGAATCTGTTCAGGAAACCTTATTCAGGTAACGTTCAGGTTTCCTGTTCCTTTCCTGAACAGGAAAACTGAATAAAAAAAATTAATTTATTTGATAAATTTTTCCTGATAATATTCTGGTCAGAATCTGTTCAGGAAACCTTATTCACGATACGTCAAGGTTTCCTGTTCTTTTCCTGAACAGGATTGGATAAGGTTACCTGACTTAAGGAAATCGTAAGGTGTCCTGACCAGGTTCGGGTCAGGAATGAGTCAGGTTCCCTGAATAAGGAATCCTGATCCGTTTCTGATCAGGGTTTGAGGTCAAATAGGGCATCCTGAAAATTTTTCCACTCGGGTACGAGTCCTCCAAGCCTAAATAATAGTACGACTATGTCCCTTGTAAGCAACCTTAAGTAAGTAAGGCTCTGGAGTTTCAACTTGAAGATACCGTGTTCAAGTCCTGGTGATGTCAATTATTTATGGTGTAATTTTTTCGGTCAAATAAATTATAATTATATAAATAAAAAAATT
This sequence comes from Aphidius gifuensis, assembly GCF_014905175.1. Classification (NCBI taxonomy): domain Eukaryota; kingdom Metazoa; phylum Arthropoda; class Insecta; order Hymenoptera; family Braconidae; genus Aphidius; species Aphidius gifuensis. The sequence continues at coordinate 11,853,681 of NC_057789.1, read as the reverse complement.
AAATTGTTTAAACAATTGAACAGTTTTTTTTTTAATGAAATTATTAATAACCAGGTAGAATTAAGCAATTTATAATATGATCATCATTCTTCTATATCTACAAAAAAATATATGATTTGAAGGAGGTATTTTCCACTTGCAGCTGATGTTGAAAATGTCATAAGTGCACTATTTGAAACGTAATCTGTGCCGTCAGGAAGCAAAATCATACCATATGAAAGATTTGCTACACAAATTAAAATAATGTAGCAGTTTCGATAGCTCACCAAAATTTTTGTCTTTTTCAATTTATAGTATACTACCATCTTTAAGTCAGTTTTTCTTACTTTAGATAAATATTATTTACTTATTTATAATTTTCAAATAAAAAATTTCAAAATATTCCAAAACAACAAGATATCAGTTTCAACAGGCAATACCAAAACACTGAGCATATATATCATTAGTGTGAAATTTCAATGAGTTTTTGTAGATTTATTTCGAATACATTAATTTATATATTTGTTGGTTGTCTTTGTATAGAATTCGTATTCTTATAAAAAGAATCAATCTATGCGTAAAAATCGATTACTATATAAATACTATTGTGAGATGAAATGCAGAATGGATAAAACTAAAATTAATATTTTAAATTAATTTACTTCCTCGAGCTTTTGTCAAATTTCGGGACGTATAGGCAGTCTAGTGCCGGCTTCATTTCGTCAGTGTATAGTAAAATTGATTTTGGTTTTGGTTTCGAGTCCAGGCCTAGTTGAAAAAATACTCCTGACACGATAAGGTTACTTATTATCAGCATAGTATCATCATATCATTAAGTAGCGTCACATGGAAAGATTATTGTAATCCTCAGCTAAATCAAGAATATATAAGAAGAGTTATGACCTGTATCGAATCATGAGAAATCAAAAAATTGAAATCAGTAACACAGATTCAGTCAAAACATTTTGCCTCACAATCCTATTATAAAAAAGACACTTGACCGCTTTTTATTCGTGATGTGATTGGTCGAAATTTTGTAGCATTTGTTTATAACTAATATTTTATTATTTTTTCTCTCATACTAACACGTTGCTACGTGTTGTTGTATGGTTGCTATGTTTGTTTATTTTCGGCAATTAATTTATCCGAGTTGTGTCGTTCCTAGATCAAAAGTCATATCACAGCTTTTTATTAAGTTCTATATATTCGAATTAAATAAAAAAAAGTATTGTTATATTTATTTATATTTATGAATACAACTAATGTATATTACTGAATTAATATTTAAATAAAAAAAAGTTATTGTGGGTACTACGTTATGGTTACTACGTTTATCAAAAACCTCAGCATACTTATTAATATTACTTAATTAAAATAATAGATTTAAATATTGTATAAAGTATAAATATTTATATAAATAAGTAAACAAATAGAAAAGTTAGTGTGTGGTTGCTACGTATGATTGCTAATTATATTTTTATAATACAATTGACTTTATAAAAAGCTGTAATATGACTTTAATACTTTAATTAAGCAACGACACAACTAAAACATTTAATAATTGTTTATAATTAGATCAAATGATATTTTCGTTCATTACGATAATTATAATATTGATAATTATAACTTGAAATAAATATAGTAATTCATGGAAATGACAAATAAGAAAAGTACTTCACGTGATTAATAAAAATTATAATTATGATGAAGAAAATAGTATTAATAAACATATACACAATAATATATACAACTACGCGCCGGAGGCGCGAGGTTGCTCTTGTAAATAAAAATATAACATCTCAAAATTTGCAAACAAGTATAAGCAGCTTTTTTTTGAATCATCTATTTTGAATTTTAAGTTTGAACTTGATCTATTTTCCTTCTTTGAATGGCTCAAAAATTGCATTTAAAATTTAAAATACTATTTAATTATTTTTTAATCAGAGAGATCATACAATTTCAAATAACATGTGACTAACAATATAATTTTATATTTTTTCTAAAATACTTTGAACGACGATTATTTAATTTATGTACTCTTTTTAATAGTCTCTTTTTAACAATCTCGAATATTCCCACACATGGTCAACTAATGCATAGATTTTTTGAGTAAAAATCACGTAACACATAAAACCATGAACTCAAGTTTCTCTTTGGTAATATTATAACATATTTTTTAAAACATTATTTGTCAAGAATTAGAGAAAATCTCACATCTGTCAAACGACTGCACTAACGTATTTTTGATACAGAGAATGATCGTAAAATCGACAATAAAAAAGTAAATTTATAACTATTTAAAATAAAATAAATTCATGAAAACGTCTTAGACTTTCCGGTCGTAAAATCTATATTTTTTGTTTACACATGGTATACTTTTATTCCACCCTTTGGACCACACAAGGCCCAATTTTATGTCTAAAAATCCCTCCACCTACACATAGTTTTTTACCCTCTCTTGAACTAATTTTTGACCAATTAAAACTAATTTTTTAACTAAGTACACACCCATTTTTTGGACTTAACAATTTTCAACAAACTGAGAAATTAGTTGCTCTTCAACACTCGTTTACGTAACATCTCTAATTAATATTGATTCGCGTACAACGGGATTTCTTTATACTTACAATATAAAATAGTAGTGTCTGTCCATGACAACACTTTTTAGAGTCAACTCAATAAACAATATATAATACAATTAATTATAATTTTAGTGAAATAATAAAGTGAATATATTAATAGAATTTAAGCCACAGTGTTTGGATTTATTTAAAGTGTTATTTCTATTATTTCAATTTACAACCTATCCTCCACATCCTTTGATAGCCCTGTATCAAACTCAAGGCCTTACAACCGTTGTGAAATTATCGTAATATATTTGGATACGTGGTGCGATACATCGAGTGAGTTTAAAATATATAATATTAATTTTGTTATTTTTGTTTTTAATTTGTTAATAAAATAATGATCTATTTGATGCATTATATCTATAATTGAGGTTCTGTATACCCGAGAGGAAAAAATTTTGTATTCGAGACAATAAATGTAGCAAAAAAAATTATGTTTGAAACAACATTAATTGCTTAGCCACATCTTTTTCTTAGCTACATCTTTTCCTTGGACATTTTATTTATTTTATAAATAAAATACGTGTAAATTTATTTTTCAACAATAAAAATGTCCAAGGAAAAGCAGTAGCTAAGGAAAAGATGTAGCTCAGGAATTAAGGTTGCCAAGAAATTATTTCCTTGAAACATAATTCTTTGGCAACCTTAATTCCTTAGCTACATCTGATCCTTAGCTACTGCTTTTCCTTGGATATTTTTATTGTTGAAAAATAAATTTACACGTATTTTATTTATAAAATAAATAAAATGTCCAAGGAAAAACAATAGCTAAGGAATTGAGGTTGCCAAGAATTTATTTCCTTGAAACATAATTCTTTGGCAACCTCAATTCCTGAGCTACATCTTTTCCTTAGCTACTGCTTTTCCTTGGACATTTTTATTGTTGAAAAATAAATTTATTTGTATTTTATTTATAAAAAAAATAAAATGTCCAAGGAAAAGCAGTAGCTAAGGAAAAGCAGTAGCTAAGGAATTGAGGTTGCCAAGAATTTATTTCCTTGAAACTCAGGAATTAATGGTGAAAACATAATTTTACCGGCTACATTAATTCCTTAGCTACATTTTGTTATTAGCTACCTCTTTCTCTTGGCCATTTTTTTTTCCTAAATAAAATTATATGTATTTTATTTATTTAATAAATAAAAATCCCATTGACAAGACGTAGCTAAAGAAAAGACGGATTCAAAGAAAGTATAAATTTTTTTCATTCGAATTAATTAAAATTAATTAAAATATTTTGTCTTATTTTATTCTTAGCTATTTGCTATAACATGTCGATTAAAATATAATAAATATTTATTAAAATATTAATAAATGTAATAAATCTCATTATTCAATATTTATTCTTATTATTTTTATACTTATATATTTATTCTCAACTATCCTCTTTATTATTAAAAACATCTTCTATTCCGCATCAATTGAACGTCATTCTTAATAAAGACGAAATTTTTCCTACTGTCACGTTAGCGCGCGATGGCTTAGGGGATCTGACATTTAGAATATAGGTTTATGTAGAGTTAGGTAGACGTAGGTTCGAATCAAGGTCAGGACATCGAGATACAAAAAAAAAAAAAAAAAAAAATATATAGGTATATTTGTTAAATTCTTATAATAATTTTTTTTTTGTTTTCTTTAATGGTAACCCCGAGATTTTTTCGGTGCGCCACTGCCAAAATGTCATTGTTTACAAGACTCAACAGAGCCGAACTATCCTAAGGAGTTATCCCGAGATTATGTCATTGGACCAGTAGAGAAACTAAGTGGTGGCAACAAATTCCGCCGACTCGAGGTTACACTGAGATTTTATAAAAATTCACATTCTGATTATCTATCCGAAATTTTCTCCGTGTATGTATATTAATTATAAATATTATTATAAATTAAAAAAAAAAAAAAAAAACTTTCATTTTTTAGACTTGATTTTATTATTACTATATGACGACGAGACTGATTCTATGGATGGAAGACAGAATTACACAGAAAAAGTGACCTAAATTAATTACCTCTGGACGGACCGCGAACCCTCAACCTTTCGATTACTAAACATGGGACTTAACACACTCGGCTATTTCGACTATTGGTATAACACGGTTTATACACCGTTCTTCTCTCTCATTTGTCTCTGAGAGGCTCTGTGATTTTAAAAGTTAAAGTTGTTGCTACCTTGCCCGAGAAATTTGCCTCTACAAGTCTCTGTCATTTTTAAACTTTGAAAAAACATTAATTATTTCCAAAGTTAAAAATCGTAGAAACTTTCAGAGACAGAATAGAGATTTTTCAGAGGTTGCCAGAAATTACAGAGACATCTCTCTCTGTTCTAGAGTCTTGCACAAATCGACTGCCTCTGAAAAATTTTTGTGTAGAGGCTACAGAGATTAAGCAGGGGCTGTTTCAGAGTTAGGAGAGTCAGAAAGAGGCTAGTTGGAGACAGTTAGAGGCTGTTTTCAGAGAAAAAATTTTATCTCGGGTCGTCAAGTGGTATATATATATATTATACGCTGGGATTGCTGCGTGCTACGCTATATTTATTCAAAATTATCATATTTTGTATCATGTAGAACCTTCATAATTCATTATTCTTTTTGCTATTAATTTGCTAATAATCTACTTTTAAGAAACCCTGGTAGAAATACTCCGTCGGGTCGACATATGGTTCGACTTATTAAGTCGGCGGTAAGTCGACAGCTCAAGTCATGCATGTCGGTACAATGTCGAACTTGCCCGTTTGTCGTCGTTAAATCGAGGTTATGGTATTTGAAAAAAAAATTCCTAGCATGGTTTTATTAAAATGACATTATCGGCAGCGGTATTTTATTTATTATTAGATAAATGAACTACATGTATTTTATTTATTGAATAAATAAGTTGTATGTATTTTATTTATTTAAAAAATGAGATACATCAAAATTATTCTTTAAAAATGAAAATTTCCAAGAAAAGCTGCAGCTAAGGAAAAGATGTGGCTGAGGGAATACATTTGCCAAAAAAAATATATTTTCAAGCTACATTAATTCCTTAGCCACATTAATTCCTTAGCTACTGCTTTTCAACTGGACATTTTATTTTTCAAAATGAAAATTACATGTATTTTATTTATTTGATATAAATAAAAATCTCAAGGGACAAGCTTAGTAGTAGGAAAGATGTAGCTAAGGAATTACAGTTGCCAAAAATTATGTTTTAAAGCTACATTATTTCCTTAGCCATTAATTCCTTAGCTACTACTTTTCCTTGGACATTTGTATTTTTAAAAATAAATTCACATGTATTTTATTTATAAAATAAATAAAAATGTCCAAGGAAAAGCTTATTAGCTAAGGAAAGATGGCTAAGGAATTGGGGTTGCCAAGAATTATGTTTTAAGGAAATAATTCCTTAGTCACATTAATTCCTTATTTCATCTTCCTTAGCTACTACTTTTATGAGCATTTTATTTATTTCCATAAATAAAATCACATCAACAAATTATTTTCAAAATACAAATATTCAACCAACTAAGGAAAAAGCAGTAACTAAGGAAAGATGTAGCTAAGGAATTAATGTGACTAAAATTTATTACCTTGAAACATAATTTTTTGGCAACATTTCCAGCCCCTTAGCCACGTGCTTAGCTACCTGCACCATGAACATATAACTTTATTTTTAAAAAATAAATTCACATGTTTTTTATATATAAAATAAAAAAAATGTCAAAAACAGTAGTAAGGAAAGATGTAGCTAAGGAATTAATGTGACTAAGAAATTATTACCTTGAAACATAATTTTTACAACATTGGTTTCTAGTCATTATTGATTTAGTTACCGCTTCTGGACATTTGTATTTTTGGTGTCAAATTCAAATGTGAGGTTTTATTTTATAAAATAACTAAAAATGTCCAAGGAAAAGCAGTAGTTAAGGAAAAGATGTGGCTATGAATTGGAGGTCGCAAAGAATTAGGCGTTTTTGGACGAAATAATTCATATTTTATATATAAAAACATGTGAATTTATTTTTTAAAAATACATGTCCAAGGAAAAGCAGTAGCAAGGGACTGAATGTGGCTCAGGATTAATGTTGCCAAAAATTATGTTTCAAGGAAAGAATTTTATTATTATTCCTTAGCTATATTTTTACTAGCTACTGCTTTTCTTGGACATTTGTATTTTGAAAAATAAATTTACATGTATTTTATATATAAAATAAATAAAAATGTCCAAGGAAAAGCAGTAGCTATGAAAAGATAGCTAAGGAATTAATGTCTAAATACCTTGAAACATAATTTTTGGCAACATTATCCCTGAGCCACATTAATTCATAGCTACTGCTTTTCCTTGGACATATGTATTTTTAATAAATTCACATGTTTTATATATAAAATAAAAAAAAATGTCCAAGGAAAAGCAGTAGCTAAGAATAAGAACTAAGGAATTAATGTGACTAAGAAATTATTACCTTGAAACATAATTTTTTGGCAACATTAATTCCTTAGCCACATTAATTCCTTAGCTACTGCTTTTCCTTGGACATTTGTATTTTTAAAAAATAAATTCACATGTATTTTATTTCTAAAATAACTAAAAAATGTCCAAGGAAAAGCAATGTAGAAAAAATAATAACTAAGGAATTGAGGTTGCCAAGAATTATGTTTTAAAATTCCTTAGTCACATTAATTCCTTAGCTTCATCTTTCATAGCTACTGCTTTCCGGACATTTTTTTTATTTTATATATAAACATGTAATTTATTTTAAAAAATACATATGTCAAGAAGCAGTAATAACAAAGTAATAACTCGGGAACAATGTTGCCAAAATTATGTTTCAGGAAAGAAATTCCTTAGTCACATTAATTCCTTAGCTACATCTTTTCATAGCTACATCTTTTCCTTAGCTACTGCTTTTCTTGGACATTTGTATTTTGAAAATAAATTTACATGTATTTTATATATAAAATAAATAAAAAAAAGTGCAAGGAAAAGCAGTAGCTAGAAAAAAAATAACTAAGGAATCAATGTGACTAAATTATTACCTTGAAACATAATTTTTGGCAACATAATTCCTTAGCCACATTAGTCAAAGCTACTGCTTTTCCTCGGACATTTTTATTTTAAAAAAATAAATTAACATGTATTTTATTTATAAAATAACTAAAAAATGTCCAAGGAAAAGCAGTAGCTAAGGAAAAGATGTAGCTAAGGAATTGAGGTTGCCAAAGAATTATGTTTTAAGGAAATAATTCCTTAGTCACATTAATTCCTTAGCTTTATCTTTTCCTTATCTTTATCTTTTCCTGCTTTTACTTGGACATTTTTTATTTATTTTATAAATAAAATACATGTAAATTTATTTTTCAAAAATACAAATGTCCAAGAAAAAGCAGTAGCTAAGGAAAAGATGTAGCTAAGGAATTAATGTGACTAAGAAATTATTACCTTGAAACATAATTTTTTGGCAACATTATTTCCTTAGCCACATTAATTCCTTAGCTACTGCTTTTCCTTGGACATATGTATTTTTAAAAAATAAATTCACATGTTTTTTTATATATAAAATAAAAAAAAAATGTCCAAGGAAAAGCAGTAGCTAAGGAAAAGATGTAGCTAAGGAATTAATGTGACTAAGAAATTATTACCTTGAAACATAATTTTTTGGCAACATTAATTCCTTAGCCACATTAATTCCTTAGCTACTGCTTTTCCTTGGACATATGTATTTTTAAAAAATAAATTCACATGTTTTTTTATATATAAAATAAAAAAAAAATGTCAAAGGAAAAGCAGTAGCTAAGGAAAAGATGTAGCTAAAGAATTAATGTGACTAAGAAATTATTACCTTGAAACATAATTTTTTGGCAACATTATTTCCTTAGCCACATTAATTCCTTAGCTACTGCTTTTCCTTGGACATATGTATTTTTAAAAAATAAATTCACATGTATTTTATTTATAAAATAACTAAAAAATGTCCAAGGAAAAGCAGTAGCTAAGGAAAAGATGTAGCTAAGGAATTAATGTGACTAAGAAATTATTACCTTGAAACATAATTTTTTGGCAACATTAATTCTTGTACATTATTCCTTAGCTACTGCTTTTCCTTGGACATTGTATTCTTAAAATAAATTCACATGTATTTTATTTATAAAATAACTAAACAATGTCCAGGAAAAGCAGTAAGGAAAAAGATGTAGCTAAGGAATTGAGGTTGCCAAGAATTATGTTTGAAATAATTCCTTAGTCACATTAATTCCTTAGCTTTCATCTTAGCTACTGCTTTTCCTTGGACATTTTTTTTTTATTTTATATATAAAAAAACATGTGAATTCATTTTTTAAAAATACATATGTCCAAGGAAAAGCAGTAGCTAAGGAATTAATGTGGCTCAGGGATTAATGTTGCCAAAAAATTATGTTTCAAGGTAATAATTTCTTAGTCACATTAATTCCTTAGCTCCATCTTTTCCTTAGCTACTGCTTTTCCTTGGACATTTTTTTTTTATTTTATATATAAAAAAACATGTGAATTTATTTTTTAAAAATACATACATATGTCCAAGGAAAAGCAGTAGCAAGAGATATGGCTCAGGGATTAATATTTATAAAATTTATGTTTCAAGGAAAGAATTCTTTAGTCACATTAATTCCTTAGCTACATCTTTTCCTTAGCTACATTTTTTCCTTAGCTACTGCTTTTTCTTGGACATTTGTATTTTTGAAAAATAAATTTACATGTATTTTATTCATAAAATAAATAAAAAATGTCCAAGTAAAAGCAGAACTAGAAAATAAAGCTAAGGAATTAAGGTGACTAAGGAATTATTTCCTTGAAACATAATTCTTTGGCAACATTAATTCCTTAGCTACATCTTTTCCTTAGCTACTGCTTTTCCTTGGACATTTTTTATTTATTCTATAAATAAAATACATGTAAATTTATTTTTTAAAAATACAAATGTCCAAGGAAAAGTAACAAAGTAATGTGGCTAAGGAAATAATGTAGCTTTAAACATAATTTTTTTGGCAACTGTAATTCCTTAGCTACATCTTTTCCTACTACTGCTTGTCCTTGAGATTTTTATTTATATCAAATAAATAAAATACATGTAATTTTCATTTTTGAAAAATAAAAATGTCCAAGGAAAAGCAGCAGCTTTTCAAATGTATTCCCTCAGCCACATCTTTTCCTTAGCTGCAGCTTTTCTTGGAAATTTTCATTTTCAAAGAATAATTTTGATGTATCTCATTTTTTAAATAAATAAAATACATACAACTTATTTATTCAATAAATAAAGTACATGTAGTTCATTTATCCAATAATAAATAAAATACCGCTGCCGATAATGTCATTTTAATAAAAACCATGCTCGGAATTTTTTTCTTTTCAAATACCATAACCTCGATTTAACGACGACAAACGGGCAAGTTCGACATTGTACCGACATACGGCCGACATTGGGTCGACTTTGAATTCGACTTAACTATGTCGAACGCTAAAAAATATTTCTACCAGGGAAGCACGCATTTCATTAACAAGTTTTCTTTTACGAAGTTATACAATGTAATTTTTTTATAATTATTAATTATTAATTGTTTATTGATTAATCAATAAATACCTATAGTTTCATTGAAAAAAATTTTATTCATATCGTTCAAATTTATTCAATCGTTGTTTTGTGTCAATGAAAAGATCAGTTTATCTAACTCTGATGAAAAAAGTGTCGGAGAAATTTCAAAATTGAGTAACTTGTCAGCGGCAATCTCGCTTAGTTGTATATCTCACTCGGTTTCATACAAAGTTTTTGTTGCTCCATTTTGAAATTTCTCTATCTAACTTTAAAAACAAGTATCAGAGAAATTTCGGAATGGATCAACTAAATCTTTCATCGAAATGAAACAATAAATGAATAAAATTAAATGATACAAATTAATATTTTTTTCAATGATGCTGTTGGCATTGCTTAATGATAATCAAGTTACATTGGATAAGTTTTAAGTTGATTTTTGAATTTTTAAGAAAGTTGTGACGGGCTACATATGAAAAAAAGAATAACTTTCTAACGCAATAAATGAATAATTATTATCAAACAAAACTATAACTTAAAAGGAAACGTACATTTTCTTATTCTATACATTTTGTTTTTTTTTTTTTTTTATTTAAATTTTTACATAATTTTCACCACAAGCGACGTCGTTTTTTCCGACGAACAATTTAAAATTAAAAAACTGAATTAATTATATTTTAAAAAACTGAATTAATTTATTTCATGAATACACATATCGGCCGTAAAAATTAAAATTGAAAAATTAAAACCATTTATAAATTATAAAAAATTATTTCTTGTTGCATACATAAAAATCATAAACATAAAACCGCATACGATAGATTTGTATGAGACAATCGAGTCTATTATACGATCGTGTGTCTACACACACATATTCAAATAAATTAGATAACAGCACACAGTCTCACGAGCACCTATACAGAGCAAGTTCTGGCCCTTTGAAAAAATATTAAGGGTAATAAAATAAATATAAAAAATATTGTTAACATGTTTTAAATATAATATCCAAAATCTTACACTCAGAGAAGGATATGTTAACAGTTAACATATCCTGTTTAATGTTAACATATGCCATGTTTAAATGGGTGGTAGCTGATAAGTTTACATCAAAGATATATATATTAACATTAAACATACGTATCTTAATAGTTAATATGCGTATGTTAACTATTAAGATATCTGTAATTGACACAATTTGAAGGTTAGGTTGATAGTTGAGGACATTTACGTAAGTAAGGATAAAAATTTAATGTAAAATTAAGAATGAATTTACAAAACAACTAAATTTAAATAAATTTATGACAACACGAGTACATATTATATTATATTACAATTAGAATAGTATCACAATATAATGTCAAAAAAAAAAAGATTACAAGAAGTAGACTGGCGCATCAAAATATTTGGCCGCGTAAAGATACGTATGTTAACTATAACCATACGTATGTTAACAGTTAAGATATCTATGTTTATTGTTAATATATAAATCTTAACATTAAACTTTTGTATGTTTAATGTAAACATATTGGTATGTTAACTGTTAACATATCCTTCTCTGAGTGTATAAAATATAATATTTTCTATGCTATAAAAAATATTTAAAATCAATAAAATCAGTCGCACAAATATGACGTAACTTTCAACGACTTTTTTTCCTTATATTTTTTATGTCAGATGAATCCCCCCCCCCCCCCCTCACACATTCTTTAATTTCTATATCTGGGACAATTTTTTGTTATCTCAAAATCGATTGTGTTTCAACCAATATCAGGAACACAAGATATATATAACATCATCTTCATATTCAATAAATCACTTGATTTATAATTTAGTTTCAATATAATAAAAACAAAACATAAATTTATGATTTATGCACTGAGAAAAAAAATTCTAAAACTAATACAAAAACTTCTTAATTATAGAACTTTTTTTGCAAGAACAAAAGTTCTGTATTTTAGAAGTTTTTTTTCTCAGTGTGTCCCCGAAAGCCTCAATTTTACATGAGCTGTTTATTAATTTATGATTACTTTAATAATCAAAAGACGTGAAATATAAAAAAAAATGGCAAAATTTTGAAGTACAACGTTGAATAATTTGCTGGATAAAAAAAAAAAAAAAAAAAAATTAGGCGCTTTTTATGATAATATAATTAACATGCGTTATCGTGAAAGAGCGCCTAATTTTTTTATCAATTATTCAACTACTCCAAAATTTATACATTTATTTAACGTCTTTGATTATTAAAAATCATAAATTAATAAACAGCTCATGTAAATGAACTCCGAGACATAAATCATAAATTTATGTTTTGTTTTATTTCACTCATTTTGTTTAATCATAATAATAGTTTACGAAAATTATATTTGTACTTTATTTTCTATTTTAATTTAAGCATGATGAAGTAATATAATTATTAATTAATTATATATAAAAAATTACAAATCTTTTTGCATGAAATGAATCGAAAATTAAAACACATATATATTATATGTAGTTAAGAAAAAATAAAAAAAAAAAAAATTCTGTTGTACCATCAATGGTAAGATAACCAACACATGCCTTTACATAAACACACGTATATGCATGAAGAGAAAAATTCAGGAGAAGGGATAGACGCGGGGTATGGCGCGACGTATCCGAAGAAATGTGGACATTTCAACTTGAAAATTTATTTTTTCGTAAGATTTGTTACCTGGCTTTTATTGAGAATCTATCTTTTTAAATATTCGGTAGAAAAAATCGAGAGTTGGCTTATTAGAAAGAGAGGCATCGATATATATAGTGAAAGTATTTTTAATTTTTTTTTCTAACATTAATTAACGAGATAAAACAAAAATTAAGAATCGTGACGTCACAGACCGCTGACTTAAAATACTTATACGGTAAAGTCTCGCGCTCGGGTAAAATTGGGGCGAGACTCTACCGAGTCTCTTGATATAGAATATAAAATTCCTAATGTTACGAGACAGGTTGATTTTCAATAATATGAAATAATTTAATTGAACTTAAAGAAACAAAAACAAAAAATTAAATTATGGGTGTGATTTCAAATAAACATGTCAGTTAACAAATGGTTTATTTTACCTAATTTTGTTATTCCTTACTGGGTAACAGGATTTAGGAGAGGAAAATGTGTTAGAATTTATAAAAATACCTTGATGTTGAATTTGTGTGAGTCCAGTATGTATAAGGCGTGTCAATGTGGATGATCGACCTGTAGATGTGTAGTAGTCTGAACTTAACACAACGATATTTTGATGGTTCAATGATAATGGAATTTAGTTTATTGATTGGTTTTAAAATAATTAACACAATTTTTATTTAATGTTAAATATTTAATTAATGATTAAAAAGTATACGTTGAGATTAAAAACAAGAGTGAGTGTTGTGACATTGTTACAATTTTTATAATCTTGGTTTTTAAAATAATTTGTGGTAGGAATATTGCTTTGACCAATCCTAAAACATTGTTCCCGTTGAATGTTGATGCTATATGATCTTAAATGATTGTGTTACATCCGGTGAATTTAATTTGAATATTGTAGACTATGCAAATACGTCACACTAATAAAAAATATCAGATAATTTTTACTTGATCAAGTCTGGATCCGGATTGGATTGAGATATCCTTAATAAGATAAGTTAAGGTTATCCTGATCTAGAGTGGATCAGTTTGTGATGGAGATACCTGAATATGGAAAACCTTATTGTATCCTTATCCGGCTTGAATCAGGATGTGGTAAGGCTACCTAAATAAGGATAACCTTATGACTTCCTGATCCGATCCGGATCAGGGTTAAGGTTATCCTGAACAAATTTCTACACGGGTAAATGCCAGTATCTTATCCTCTAAGCCATCGCGTGCTAACGTAAAAGTAAGAAAAACTTTATCTTTATTAAAAATAACTTTCAATCAATGCAAAATAGCAGACTTTTTCAACGATAAGTAGAATAGTTGGGAATGAATATATAAGAATAAAAATTAAAAAATTAAAAATATTAAATAAGGAAATTTATTACATTAATAAATAGATTTTAATTAACATGTTATAGCGAATAGCTAATAAAAAAATAAGACGAAATATATATGAATTGATTTTATTGAATTTATGTAAAAGGAATTCATACTTTTTTTGATTCCGTCTTTTCTTTAGCTACGTCTTGTCAATGTGATTTTTATTTATTAAATGAATATCATTAATAATAATAATATTATAAAAATAAAAATGTCTATAGCTAAGAAATGACAGTTGCCAGAAGAATTATGTTTTAAGCAATATTATTTTCTTAAAACATAATTCTTTGACAACATTAATTTCTTGGCTATATCTTTTCCTTAGCTACTGCTTTTCCTTGGACATTTTTATTTAATAAATAAATAATATACATGGAATTTTATTTTTTAAAAATAAAAAATGTCCAAGGAAATGCAGTCGTTAAGGAAATGATATAGCTAAGGAATTACAGTTGCTAGAAGGATTATGTTTTAAGCAATATTATTTCCTTTAAACATAATTCTTTGGCAACATTAATTTCTTAGCTACATCTTTTCCTTAGCTACTGCTTTTCCGTGGACTTTTTAATTTTTCAAAAATAAAATTACATGTATATTATTTATTTAATAAATAAAAATGTCCAAGGAAAAGCAGTAGCTAAGGAAAAGATGTAGCTAAGAAACTAATGTTGCCAAAGAATTATGTTTTAAGAAAATAATATTGCTTAAACAATATTTCTTCTGGCAACTGTAATTCCTGAGCTACATCTTTTTCTTAGCTACTGCCCTGGCGGAAAAAATATCCCGCCAATAACCCACCAATATCTCGCCAATATCCCGCCACAATATATTGTAACCGCCAATGGTTTCTTCGTGGGTTATACATCCCCCTAAAATATATCAGGAAACTGAAACAAATTAAATTCTACTCATCCTCACAATTAGAGATGAAAAAACGAAAACCGTTTTTTATTTTTATGTGTAATTTTACCTGATACTTCATTGTAGCTTTTTCTATTAGATGATACATTGTTTGATTTGTTAACCTCTGAAATGCAATGAAAATTAATGATAAAAAGCTATAAATGAAGTATTATCGAGTTTATGAAAGATTCATACCTAAAGATGACTGTTCAAAAAGATCAGCTTTGGATCAGTTCCTTCTGTGAGAGAATATATCCTCTCACAGCATATGTGCTTGAAAGTTGAGAAGATCAAAATATTTTTTTTTTTCACAACTTGCACAACTTTTTTCACATTTTGAGCTTCTGATAACTGTACCTAATACTGTCTTTAGGATAAAAAAACTAAATTAATTTTACAGTGAGTATGGTAGTTTTTACATTTAAACATGTGAAAAACAAATCTAAAGTTTGCTTACATTTATTTTTGATTAACAAATCAAGCTATAGCCTAATCAATAATGTTATATTGTTAAAAATCAATTGAAATAGTTATTTTTTTTTTCAAGCACTTAGTTGTTCAGTGAGTGCCAATAAAACTTCATCTTAATCATAAATTTTCTCTGGAAACGGAAACGGAAACATCGCAATTCAAGCCCGTGGCGCTCCCGTGGCGAGAAACGTGACTTAGTGTCCATTCTGGCTTCCATGACCGTCCGTAGTCATTTTTATTTTTTGACTAGTTTCGTCTAGTTTTGCCAAGTTCAAAATTTTAACAAGATAATGTATAAAAAAAATCTACGTTGCTGCTACAGATTATTAGGGGTTTTCTTTTACGGCGGACGACCGCCAGAAATACCACCTCCACTGCTTACCGTCGCTACTCCTATATATGTGTGAGTGTTACAGTGGCACATATATAGAAATAGTGACGGTGAGCAGTGGAGGTGGTATTTCTGGCCGTCGTCCGCCGTGAAAGGAAACCCCTAAAAGTGGCGATCAAAAATGCTTTGGATTATAAATGTGTGAGTGAACTTGACAATTTTTTTTTTTGATGAAGCAGGTATAGGTGCGAGGGAGTTTGTATGTGGTTTTCCATGAATCAAACGAACACAAAGAATAGATTATCATATCATGAAAATGTTCAACCGATAAAAATACTCCTAGTCAAATGGATAATTTATTAAAAATAATTATAATATTTTCTCCGCCAAAGATCCCATGCCAGAGTAATTTCTCCGCCATCAATCTCATGCCAAAGTAATTTCTCCACCATCAATTTGATGCCGAAGTACTTTCTCCACCATCAATTTAATGCCGGAGTCATTTCTTTGCCATCAACCTCTCCGGAAATGCGCCAAAAACAACGTAATGCGGAGAAAGCGGGAGTAATAGCAGATAAATATTTCTACCACGGTATACATATACCAGTGTTTTTAGAGTGTTTTGTGATGGCATATTGGCGGGTTGTTGGTGGGATACATAATCTGACAATATTTTGTGGCGGGATGTCGGTGGAATAGATAACCCGCCAAAATTTTGTGGCAGAATTCATAACCCGCCGATATGTTGTTGCGGGATATTGACGGGATACATAACCCGCTAATGGGTCAATTACGGGATATTGGCGGGATATTTTTTCCACCAGGGTGCTTTTCCTTTGACTTTTTTATTTATTAAATTAATAATATACATGTAATTTTATTTTTAAAAAAATAATATTGCTTAAAACATAATTTTTTTAGCAACTGTAATTCCTTAGCTACATCTTTTCCTTAGCTACTGTTTTTCCTTGGACATTTTTATTTATTAAATGATATTTTGTCAACTGTAATTCCTTAGCTACATTTGTTCCTTAGCTGCTGCTTTTCTTTCGGCTTTTCATTGATTTAATAAATAACATACATGCAATTTTATATCAATAAAAATTCTAAAAAAAATAGCCGATTTTTCTAAATAATTATTTAAATTATTTGAAAAAAATTAATTTTTTAGAACAAGCAGTATCTAACAAAAAGCGCCACGAGAGAAATTAAAAAAGCAACTCGATTTTCTCAAGGCATCACTAAATTTGACTTCGGCTTAATTCAGCAACGATGACGAAGTCAAATAAGCGAAGCCTTGAGAAAATCACGTTGCCCTGTGAATTTCACGGGAGAACGTTAATTAGAAGCAATCACGAGAAATTAACAGGGCGACTCGCACTAAATCCAGGGATGCCACTAGATTTTCCGATTGTATCTTTACACAGTAAAAAAAAAAAATGTAAAATGTAAAAAAAATGTAAATGTTAAAAAAAAAATATCAAATTTTTAACATTTTTTCAAGTGTTAAGGTTGAATGTAAATCACATCGGTGAACAAAGTTTTTGCCCAAGAGGGTGCGCATTTACACAAGGTTATCAAAAATATTTTCAGTACGCCTCTGACCAAAATATATCTACTATACTGACATTTTTCAAATGTTAAAAATTAGTTAAGAGATGACCACTAGATCTTGGGAGTTGCGTTAATTATTTTTCCTTGCTTCTACCAGTGAATGACGCCAAATAAAACTCTGTGTTGCAGAAATAAGTTTAATGAATATTATAAAAATAAATAATATAATTAAAGAAGTTACAAAACATAAGTTATTCTTCAGTTCATCTTTTTTTTTGTTTTATCGAGATCATATCCATTTGGAATGAATAATTATTTACTTTTTATTATCAATATGTAATACCTAACCTATGATTATACTCGTTTGTGTCAATTTTTGAAGTGAAACTTCTTTAGAATGGGCAGTAAAAAAAAAAAAAACAAAAGATGGATGCAACGAAAGTAACGGTATGAAGATAAGTAATTTTAAATTATTTTTCATCTTGTTTTATTTATTTATTCCCTTGACAACGATACAAAAAAATTTGTTTAAAATTTTAGTTTCATGAAAGATTCAAGAGACAAAGGTGAATATTAAGGTTAAAACTTTTATTATATACAATATATAATTTATTATGTTATTTTTGATCAAATAATGAGTATTTAAAATTAATCTGTTAAATAAACAAATAATACACAAGATAATAGTTATTCAAGTGCTTGACATAATACGACAGCAACATCATAATCACAATACCAAACAACAATAAATAATATGTGGATGAAATGTGGTACCACGTGAACGTAAAGATAGTAAAGATGGTATTTTAGATTGTATAGGATTTTAAGAAACAATTAATGACATTGAAATATTAGCAGAAAAATGTGACAAATGTACTGGTAATCCTAAATCAGTAAAAATTAAAATACGACGAGGTGCTATACCAATGTCTGATAATTTTGATAAGACTTATAATGGTGGCTATAATAATATTTTTAAACAAATAATAAGTATCTAAAATAAATCTGTTAAATAAACAATTAATACACAAGATAGTGGTTATTCAAGTGCTTGACATAATACGACAGCAACATCATAATCACAATACCAAACAACAATAAATAATATGTGGATAAAATTTGGTACTACGTGAACGTAAAGATAGTAAAGATCGTATTTTAGATTCTATAGGATTTCAAGAGACAATTAATGACATTGAAATATTATTAGAAACATGTGATAAATCAGTAAAATCCTAAATCAGTAAAATTTAAAATACGACTAGATCTTATACCAGTGTCTGGTAATTTTCATGAGACTTGTACTGGTGGTTGTAATAATATTTTTAATCAAATAATGAGTATTGAAAATGAATTTGTCAAATAAACAAATAAAACCCAAGATAGTGGTTATTCAAGTGCTTGACATAATACGACAGCAACATCATAATCACAATACCAAACTACAATAAATAATATGTGAATAAAATGTGGTACCACGTGAACGTAAAGATAGCAAAGATGGTAATTTAGATTGTATAGGATTTCAAGAGACAATTAATGACACTGAAATATTATCAAAAACATCTGATAAATGTACTGGTAATCCTAAATCAGTAAAATTTAAAATAGGACCAGGTGCTATACCAATGTCTGGTAATTTTCATGAGACTTGTACTGGTAGTTGTAATAATATTTTAAATCAAATAATGAGTATTTGAAATAAATCTGTTCAATAATCAAATAATACACAAGATAGTGGTTATTCAAGTGCTTGTGCTTGCCATGATCGAAATAAATTCAAGATCTTGAATGAATTTGTTAAGGACAAAAAAATGGAACAGATGATTAAATGTTGAATCATTCAATGAAACAACAACAACAGGAGTAAATAATAATTTAATAAATGATGTACCGAGTGGAAATCAAAATAACAATAACAACATTGATCATATATAAACAGCAGCAATCATAATAGAACAAATACATGGTGGCGGCGATGAAGCACCATCATGTGTTTGTGGTTAATTCGCTCATAAAAAAGATGTTTAAAAAATCGATCATTATTTGACATTAAATTTTTTTAACATCAAATAAGTAGTTCGTTTTGTTTTTTTTTTTTTTACGGAGGCTAGGAGCCATAGGCTCAGCCGCAGTCTTGAATTCATCGGCGAAAAGAAAAAAAGCTCATAACTTACGAACTAACTAACCGAGAGACTTCGTACCAGGCTCAAAAGAAGCGCATTAAAAAACTCTATCGCCCGCGTGATAGGTTTTTTGCTCTATTGATAATTTTCATCAAAAAACTAAAATGTAAATTTTGAAAAAATTTTTTTTTTTTACTTAAAAATTTGTGGTGTCTAAACTTTCCATCAGAGAGTATTTATCACCGAAAGTTTTTTATTCGTGAATCTTTTCTGTTTTATATTTCATCATTCTTAAATTATTATTTATGTAACTTAAAATAGTACATACGTTTTCATGTGAAAATTTTACAAGTTATAAAAACGGCGCAATATATAACTCGACGGAAAATCATAGTAGAGACTTCGTATTAGGCTTAATTTTTGTGTCTCAAAAAACTCTATCGCCCGCTTTGCAAAATTCCTTTTCGTTTATAATAGTTTTTGAGAAAAAAAGAAAAAAACTATAAAATTAAAAAAAAAAATTCTGATATTTAATTTTTTTTCTCGAAAACTGTTATTGAGAGAGAAAAAAACCCCTAATGCCGTTACTAGATTTTTTTGAGGCACATAATTTGAGCCTAATACGAACTTCGTATCTTGATTATAACAAAAGTTATGGCTCGCCGAAAAAAAACTTAAAAACGGCGCAATGAATAACTCAACGCGAAATCAAAAGAGAGACTTCGTATAAGGCTCATATTATTCGTCTCAAAAAACTCTATCGCCCGCTTAATGGGTTTTTTCCCCTATCTATAATAGTTTTTGAGAAAAAAAAAAAAAACTTCAAAATTTGACAAAAAATTCGGATATTTAATTTTTTTGCTCGAAAACTGTTAGGGCTTCATGCGGTACGAGACGAGACAAGATTCAGCGAGTCTCGGTCTCGCAGTTTTAGGATTTTAGGTCTTGGTCTCGGTCTCGTCTCGGTCTCGTCTCGCAAGTATCGCCGGGTCTCGCTTTTATACTAATATTTTTTCGTTAAGTAAAATATAAAAGAATAGAAACCAATTGGTTTATTTATATATTATTCAATCATTTAAATTGAATTAAATGATTGAATAATATATAATTATTTTATTAAAAATTCATATGAAATAAAAACAATTAATATTATATTATTCAATATTTTAAAATTAATATTGAATTATTTTAATTAATATTTTATATCAATAAAATTGATAAATTAAATCATACAAAATTATAACATAATTTAATAATTTTTAGAATTTCTAAAATAATATTTCCGAAAAAATATAAAAAGAAAGAATGTTCGAAGTTGAAACTTTAAATTTTTAAAATCAATGAAGTAGTTGGACAAAAAACTTTAGAAATTTCATAAACAAATAATAGATTTTTTTCTTTTTTTCTCTTCATTGATATGTATTTTTCCCTTTCCATGAAGTGAAATACTGTTTTTAAAATATCAGATACAAAAAATATCAGTTTAGG
Source organism: Aphidius gifuensis (assembly GCF_014905175.1). Lineage (NCBI taxonomy): Eukaryota > Metazoa > Arthropoda > Insecta > Hymenoptera > Braconidae > Aphidius > Aphidius gifuensis. The sequence continues at coordinate 11,832,650 of NC_057789.1, read as the reverse complement.
AAAATATAATTGGCGTAACTTTACAATTTTCATAGGTACATAGGCTTGTAGATATCTCGTTGTGACTGTAGCGTCAATGTCTTACTGTGCAGTGTCTTACTGTGCAGTATTGTACTGCATAACAGTTCTTCTTTTCAATACGATTCGTTACGAGAAAGAAAAAAAAAAATTCGATCTGAAATTTTCAAAGTCTCGCGATACCGGCGAGACTTTCAGTCGATACTCTCGGTCTTGGTATCGGTATCATTTTATTGACTGAAGGAGTTCTCGGTCTCGGTCTCGGTCTCGCGTCTCGCGAGACGACGCATGCGAGACCGAGACTAGTCTTAAAGTCTTAAGTTTTAAACTGTTATTGAGAGAAAAAAAAAACCGTCATGCCGTCACTAGATTTTTTTTAGGCGCATAATTTAAGCCTAATACGAATTCCCTATCTTGATTATAACAAAAGTTATGGCTCGCCGAAAAAAAAATAAAAAAAACGGACCTAAAAATGTCATCATAGAGTTGAAATAAAATGTTTATAAGGCTCCAAAAAAAGCTTTGAAAAACTCTATTGCCTTTCTTTTAAATATGAATAATGTTTTCGTTAATTAACGGTTAAAATATGTCTAAGCAATAAAAATAACAATGGCCCTAGCCGGAGTATTGAAAATTTTCAATTTTCAACAGGTAACGCTGGCCACATGACCCAACAAATGTTACCAGGTCTTTTTTTTTTATTCAAATATGTTAATATTTGTTAATGACTGAATGAACATAATAGTTCACTCGGAATGAGAGCGAAAAAGACAACTAGTCAAAAATATATTAATGCAACGAGAGATCTTTCAATTACTATTTATTAGAATTACTAAAGAAGTTTCACTTCCCTGTGCGTACAATAACACACATCTTTTTTTTTTTATATTATATATCGATTTTGCTACAAATAAATTTATTTTGTGAATATTAATACTCTTATTAATATTTTGTCTGATAGTTTGTTATTTTGTAATTAAGAAAAGATTGAAATAAATAATTTGAAACATAATCATATTTATATGCATATTTTATTCAAGACAATTTACATTTTTTGAAATGTCGAATTTCTAACATTTTTTTTTATGTCAAAATCGGTCTACACTTTTTTAAATGTTAAATCGCCTCGGTGCTTTTTCCATTCGTCCCTTAAGTCACACAAACGGCTGTTACCGAATTCGCTCCTAAGCCGGATTAAGGCCTAAAAAAAATCCGAGCTCGCTCCGAAACGCGTTATTTTGGCTTCCGAGTTCGCTCCGATCGCTCTCTTTCTGATATTCCCCTACTTTCGTTTTGGGTACCCCCTCCCTTTACATTTCCCTTCACATTAAGGCTAAGTAAAAAATCTAGATCAGTAAAATAATGTAGACATTGATTGTTTGGCTACAATTACAGCTAAGTAAAAAATCTAGCTAAGTAAAAAGTCAGGCTAAGTACATTGAAAAAACGTTCCCGCTGCAGGCACGGTACGTTCCTGCTGCCGTAGCAGTAAAGTAGACTGCGAAGCGCTGTACTGCTGTGAGAGCAGTACACCCAACTTGGAATTTCTACAGTGCAATCTACCCCTTGTAATTAAAACAAAAAATAAATTCGAAAATAGTAATTTTTTTTTTTTATTTTTGAATAAATCATGTATCCTGATCTAGTTTGGATCCATTATAGATCATATATCTTTACCACAGCCTGATCAGGTATCCGGATCCTATCTGGATCCGAACCTTACGAAAAAGCGTTACATCCTGATCAAGTTTGGATCCAGAATCTAGATCCATTATGGATCATGTATGGACCACAGCCCGATCAGCGGTGCTATTCTTGGTCCCGTATTGCGGGAGTTATTGCGGGTCCCGCAATAACGATTTGCCGACAAGAAATGTTAGTCGCGATAGAAAAACATGAAGGTGCTTGTTGTTGCTTTCATGACCCGCAATAACTCCCGCAATACGGGACCAAGAATAGCACCCCAGGTACCTGGATCTAAACCCTAAAAAAAAGCGTTCAAATATCTGAATCCACGCAAGCCCGATCAGGTCTTGATCCGAACCTGACCTGAATTTCTACTCGGGCCCATTAGATGCGTCTTAATTTGGAGTCATTTGTAGTGAAAAAGGTTTAATTTGTATTTCAAAAAATAAGGGTCGGGGAAAAGGTTCAAAGTGAACTTTTTTAATAATCAACATAAAATGTTGCACATGGGTTCAATAGCTTCGTTAGATTTTGTAGTAATTTCTAGTCACCAGAATTTAATTTGTAATTCAAAAATTGAGTATGAAAAATAAGAAATAAATTTTTGGAATTAAATAACTTTTATGTTCATCGTCCGAAATTGAAATTATTCCATCAGATGGAAGCAAAAAAACTCGAGAAAATTAGTAGTGAAAGAATTAGAATTTGCAGTTCGAACGTTTTCCCGGAAGAGATGATTCGTCTTTGGAACAAAGGCCCTGGTTTTTTTTAAGTTTTTGACTCTCAAGCACAAATGATTTGTCCTTGTTCCACCACCTAGAGATAGTCCAAAAATCCTTCAGGCACTGCTCTAGAGTGATAGAAAGTATAGATGAGGCTTGCAGTAATTATTTAGATCGGTTAGTAAAACCATATTTCCTCCATCAGTTTGCATTGATTCAATTGATAAATAAATCATTAGTAACAAAAAATAATTTTTTTTTTTATTTATAATATTTTTTATCAAACATTTTTAGTTAAGATTTCTTGATCTCTTCCTGACCAGGTATCTTTAACCTCACTTTGCGAAATGTTCAAGTATCTTGACCCAATTCTGATTCTACCTTTTCTTAATTAAGCGTTTCATTTAAAATCAAATTCCTTGATCTGATCCGAAGTCCGAACTTGACTCGAATTTCCACTAGGAACGAGTTTTCTAAAATTATTTACAGAAAATAGTTTTGAATTAACAAATCCTGAAGATGACTAAATTATCACTCTCGATCCCTTAGTAAAATAGAAAGTACCACAATAACATTTTTTATTTTTTGATTTTACTAAATAATAATAGTATCAAAAAAAACTAATGAGTTCAGAAAAATAAAATTATAACCCTGGTGGAAATTCTTTCTCCGGATATATTTCTCCTGACTTTCTCTGAGATTACTCCGAATTCCTCCCAAATTGACCCATGCGGAGAAAGGTATCAAATTTTTTTTCCGAATTTTCTCCGAATTGACTTGGGTGAAGAAACGTTCAGAAATATTTCTCCACGATAAAAATACGCGGAGAAACATGTGAACAAAATAATCTTACCGCGGAAATTGTCTCCGCCTGTCTTTTACGCGGAGAAATTTTTCATGAATTTTCTCTGAATCGGCTTGGATGGAGAATCTTCGGAAATATTTCTTCGCGATAAAAATACCCGGGAAAACGTGTGAAAAAAAAATTTTACCGTCGAGAAATTCTTCCGAAATCAACGACGAGAGGAAATTTTTCCACTCATTTCCCGCATGGATCAATTTGAGAGAAATTCGGAGTAATCACGGAGAAATTCGGAATGATTCCAAGAAATATTTTCACTAGGGATATCACAGATCGGGTCTACGTCACCGATTTTTTTTTTATCTAATATTTTTGTTGTTTCTATTGGAAGGCTTTAAATAATTTTCCTGAATTCTTCAGGGTTTCTGATGATTTCATTAACAAATTTTGTCGTAGAAGCAGTTTTTAAGCAATAATTACCAAACTCAAATTTTTCGGGACAATGTCTTACTGAAATCGGATTGTAAACCGATATCCCGCTAATATTGAATGTATATCCATTATATTTTTCTTTAAGATGTGTCATAATAATCTTTATTTTTGAATCTAAAGATGCATTTCTATCTAAATTCCTGAATTTTAAATATATTTCATGTAAAACAGCATTCTGCAGTGAAACTGAAAAGTGATGCATATTTTTTATCTGAAGTTAAATTTGTTACTTTATTACTTCCTGAATAAACGTAATTAGCGTAAAAAGTAGTAAAGCAAGCAGCAACAAATGTAAATCGAATGATATCAATTTGTGATTATAAAATAGAAACTATCCGTTTAATACAGTTTGTTATATCAACTTTTTCTTTGACAATTGAATGTGTAATTGGAGAATTGTATTCGTCTATAAGAACAACGACCTCCTTTTCATACTCTTTCTTCTCCATTTTTTATAAGATTTCCATCAATTTGGAGAACATTTTTTCAGGAGTTGGTATAGTAGTTCCATATAACAGATCTTTTTCACTCAAATCATAACGCATATTATTATTATATGAATCTTCTAGTAAATCGTTTTTAAATTCGGCAGCTGTGTTTGGTAATAATGTAGAAAAATCCAAGTGTATAATAGGATATTTTCTCCATTGATATTTATTTTCTTTTTAACAAATCATTTTTCTTAGTTTTAAAAACAGAGTTTTGCCCAATCGCCTGGGTCTAACTATTAAGTAGTGCCCTTGTAATTCAACAAGGCGTTGTACAAATCCACTTTTGTCAACATACCGATTTGAGTTAATTTATTTGTACAATTTTTCAGTACCAATCGATCCATATTCGTCCATATTTGACAAAGCCATCTGGTTTCGGTAATATTATTAATTTTTTCTTGTTCTTGTGCTTCTTTAATTAAATTTTCAAAAAGTACTCGTTCAGCAATAGAAAATGCAAGTTCTTTGAGTTTGTGGTATACTTCTTGATATTTTTTAGGTGTATTTTTATGACTTTTTTTACATCATTCTCATATTTTTAACAATCAAGAGAAGCCAAAATTTCAACGCGATCAACTTCATTCATTTTTAGAAGAATAATTTTAAATCATTTATTTGTTTCCTTTTGTTTCTTTCGAATTGCCCAATGAAATCATCAAATTTAGAATCTGAAAAATAATGAATGAATGAAATCTAATAAATTAAATTTAATAAAAATAAAAATAAAAAATGTTAGAAATAATTTAATCGACTCAAATAATTTAACAAGTATTGTTTATTAAATATGATAAGTCAGTTGACAATCCGAGATGAACGCAAGATTAATTAAAATGTATCTGGATCGATACGCTTGGTGAGCTCACACCCAGACGAGTGACGACCAAGGGGAAGTAGTGGGTCCCACAGGCCCGGCAGTTGAGATTTTGTTTATGTTTGTTTTCCTAGAAAAAGCTATGGCCTGATGTTGTATTGCGTCATGAAAAACACATGACGCATTTGTAATATTACTCCACATAGTCGGCCACCTCTGTACCAGTATCAGCTCCTAATCTTATTTTAAATATTTCTTACACTCGGCCAACCTGAAACAGAATCTGTCCCCAGATTTAATTATTAATATGTTCACCTATAATCAATTTTTGTTCCTGTTTATCAATATCTCAGTATGTTAATCATAATATAATTTCAATATCTTGTCATACACATTTCATATGTTCTTTATTTCATGATTATTTCTCTTTATATTTTCTTTTGAGCAACATTTTATCTATCTGGCTACCACTCTAGGGTGTACTTCAGTGTACTTCAGCTCCGGCTTAGCTAAAATATTTTCCTATAATTTACATAAATTAAAAATCAATTACTCATGCATCATTTAAAATAGTTCATGCAACGCTTAAATTTGTTCATGCAACACACAATTTTTGTTATGTCTGACCTCAACATAACCATGCAGTTTTCGAACTAGTCCTCTAGCCGAACGACTTTTCCTTAAGCCGCAATTTCCATATGCTCACATTTCATTTGTGGCATCCTTTTATGACAAGTACCTCTGTCATTACTCAGTTTTAATTATCAAGTTAATCCCATAACTTAATATTTTTGTCATTTTATTATAACACAGACATAGTGTAATAATAATATATATTTTCCTTTTTATTATAACACAGACATAGTGTAATAATAATATATACTTTTCCTTTTTATTATAACACAGACATAGTGTAATAATAACAATAAAATAATAATCATAAATTTTCATTTGTTATTTACCTCTTTATTCATTATCTTTATCTCCTTGATATCTAAGCTCTGGCATCTTATCCATCACATACATATGGGCATTGAAGGAACCAAGATCATCAAGACGTGCAGCTCTGATAGCTCTAGCTATCTCTTCGTCTGGTATACCACCAATAATTAGATCAATGTATTGTTTATCAGTAAACTTAGCTTTTACTCGATCAATTAATGCTGATTTTTTAAAACAATAATCACTCAATAATTGTCCAGGGTACGCCTTGTAATCTATAGCTTTTTTCATTAATGACTCAAACACTTCTATCTTGCCAAACCTTTTTATCAGCTCTTCTTTTGCGACTTCCCAGTCTATACCATCATACGTACGTAACCACTCAGCGGCATGCCCCTCTAATCTATACGATATGGCCGTCATGGTGTCAATGCTACTCCAACCTCGCATTTTTGATTGAGCCTCAACTCTTTTAATCCAAGTTTGTACACTCATTTCAAGTCTACTTGGATCATATATTGGAATCAATTTTTCTTCTCCTTTTCTATAAAAATTACCAACATCATAACTCTTTGATGTGCTGTTCTGGAGCTGATCTATCATCATGCTTAAACGTCGAATCTCTTGCTGTTGTTCGACATAACTTGCTACTTCACTGTCCTCGTTCAACGATCTCTCTCGTACTCGACTACGTTGTTGTTCACATCTGGCAATGGGACTCCTTGACTTGCTCCGTGTCATCCTTCTAGGACTCTTACTTCTTGATCTTCTGTCATCCCAATATCTTTGCACAACGGTGTCTCTCATTTTTTCTAGTAAAATATTAGATAATGCATCAACATTGACAGTGACTGAATTTGATGCAACATTTTGGTTTTCATTGACACATATTACACTCGTACTCTTCCGTGAGTCTCGTGTACTCGAACGACTCTTGTCTCTTTGTCTTCTTGAATAACTTTCTTCTCTTGATCTTCTTGAACGAGTCTCTGGACTTGATCTTCTTGAACTTCTTGACCGATGTGGACTTCTTGAACCTCTTGACCGACGTGGACTTCTAGCACGAAGTGATGTTTCCTTTTTGGACTTTTCAGACACTTTTTCAGGTTTATCACTACCTTGATCACCTGTTATGTTCAAGCGTGAAATAAGTAGTAGATTATTACACAAGTTTCGGTTTAATTTCGTTTATTTTGATTATCAATTTTAACATACATCAGATAAAAAATGAATGTCGAGTTTGATGGAGTCGTATAGCGATGACTGTTCGATTTCGAGTGTATATTTGCCTTTCGTTTTCTTTTTCGTTTATTCGAATTGAGGTATAAACAAGAAGAGAGGGAGTAGTCAGATAATGTCATGCAATGGTGTAGATTTTATGTGAAAAAATGATTGGAGGAAAATTCAGGGTCTATTCTCTTATTAGTTGAATTCTTTTACTGTCTGGAAAACGCGGACCAGGTCAACGAATGAAAAGGAAGGAGTCAGACGCATATTTTCAAGAGATGGCCAGTCTCGAAAAAATATGCCTCTTTGTACTATTTCAACATGTGCAAATATTTAGAAAACATGTTGAATTAGTTATAGTCACGGTTGATAATTTTTGGACGTTCTGTCCATCACCAACCGAGCCTTTGTCCCCAGTCGTCCGAGCCGATCATATTGTTAGAACTTTACATCCTTTCTTTTTCTTTACGAATATTTTCTTGTCTTGGCCTTGAGCAGTGCTGAAGGTTTTTCTTCATCAAAGACCCAAGAAAAAAAAGACGAGAAAATACTACCTTTAATAAATAAATTTTTATGATTTTATTTTCTGTTCCTACGGAACATGTTACTATTTGCAGAACTTCATTTAAATTCACCTCACTCATATTTTCTTTCTTCAAACTTTTCTTGTAATTTGAATTTGTAACACACTTTCTTTGCTCACTGGGCTCGTGCCCCACGCAACAATCAATACTTATTGATTTCACACTTCTAGATCACCTAAAAGGATCTTTATCCCACTTCTGATTTGTTAGAAATAATTTAATCGACTCAAATAATTTAACAAGTATTATTTATTAAATATGATAAGTCAGTTGACAATCCGAGATGAACGCAAGATTAATTAAAATGTATCTGGATCGATACGCTTGGTGAGCTCACACCCAGACGAGTGACGACCAAGGGGAAGTAGTGGGTCCCACAGGCCCGGCAGTTGAGATTTTGTTTATGTTTGTTTTCCTAGAAAAAGCTATGGCCTGATGTTGTATTGCGTCATGAAAAACACATGACGCATTTGTAATATTACTCCACATAGTCGGCCACCTCTGTACCAGTATCAGCTCCTAATCTTATTTTAAATATTTCTTACAAAAATGTCTTTAAAATTACAAAGACATCGTTCATTTTCATTTTGTAAATTCAGAAAAATAAAAAAATTCCAAAATTTTTAAAATGTTCTAAAATTTGATATTATTTATTTAATAATATTAGTTTATTCAAGAAGTAATAGTGAGACAAAATAAAAGATTATTTTATATTTTATCTATGTTGAAATTCTGGATGAGATTATGTGTGCCTATGGTATGATTGTAATATGAACTAGTACACGTGAGGCCCTGAATGTTTTCCTGGAATATTTGTGAGGTCAGAAACGGTCATAAAGTATTGGTTAGTAACTAACCATTCGGTTGATACATTTAAGATATAAGTCTTTAGTCTTAGTCTGGACATAGCATTAACATGATCGTTTAAACGTAGCTTTGTCATTAAAAGAAACATATGTAATTTATATCTACATTGTTTGATTATTTAAACCAACCTAAATATATTTGAGATCAGATTAAATTGATATTAAATTAAAGTTGAATTAATTAATAAAATAATTAATTAAATTATAATATTTAAATCTAAATATTCTAACATAAGATAAATCGAATTCTGCCGAAAAAGGGGGGTATCAGCACTAAGAAGTAGCGGGGAACATTTCAAAAAAAAATTATATCAAAAAAATCCGAGGGGTCAAGGGAAAATGCTCCAACATTTCACATGGATTATCACAAATGTTCTTTTTTCATTAATAAAAATATTTTGGAACCATATTCAAAGATATTCTTTTGATTCTATTATGTAAAAAACAATATTGTAATTAATTTAAACAAAAACGAAAAATATCTGAAATTTGTAAAATTAGAATAAACTTATCAACATAAAAATTTAAATTCAAAAAAAATCTGGTAACCTTTGTTAGGGCGTGTGGCCCACGTTACCGTTGAAAATTAAAAATTTTCAATACTCCGGCTAGGGCCTTGTTCAATTTTATCTGTTAAATGATTTTTAAAAGTAACAATACAATAATAGTACATTTTTTTTTATTTTTCTCAAAATCAATTTTTTTTTTTTTTTGTTCGAGTTAAGGCAAGCTATAACTTTTGTTAGAATCAACGGTATGACTTCAAATTAGGCTCAAAAAACGTGGTTTTCAAAACTCTATTGCCCCTCAAAGGGTTTATCCTGATTTCAATGGTCAATTTTTTTCTATTTTTGAAAAAAAAATTACGAGAATATTTCAAAAATTCTATTTTTTACAATTTTATAAAAACTATAATTTTTTTTGAAAAAAGTTTTAAGTAAAAGTTGTAGGATTTTACCACAAACGCTTTTTAAGTCTTATACAAAGTATCTAGGACGATTTTGTCGAAAGTTAGAGCGTTTTTCAGAAATTACTCGAAAACTAGGAAAGCAATAACTTTTAATAAAATTGTAGTAGAGACTTCGTATTAGGCTCAAACAACGCGTCTTCTGAAACTCCCCGAGATGAAAAAATCGAAGTATTTTAGCAAGAGACAATTGTATTCGATATTCCATATTATCTTTCTCAGCGCCATTAAAAATACATTTCGAATACAATCTTTAGTCTTTCAAAGATATTTGATTGTATTCCATATGATCCTTGGGAAATACAAACGAAACTAAAAAAATACTATAGTATTCGCGGTCACAAAGCGTGAAAAATATAATTGTGTTCGCGGTCTCAAGACGTGAGAAATACAATCGTAATTGATATATTTTGTGATGCCCTATTTTACAAAAATTCTTCTCCTGCCCGGGTTCGATCCTACGACTTCTTAACCACGAAACCTATGCCTTAACGCGCAATACCAATTTTACAAGCTGCAAAATAAAGAATTTTTGTTTACATAAGTTACGAGGCAATCCACACGAATTTATTTGATTTAAAAAATTAAAAAAGACCTGTAAAATTATTATATAGTTATGTTATTTGGCAACATCCTTTTCTTAAAAACATTTGCCAATAGTTTTTTTATTAATTAATTATGGCAAATGTTGCTAAGGAATTAATGAAGATTACTAATCAATTTATTTGGTTACATCTTTCCCTTAGCCATTTGCCAATAGCTTTCCAATTTATTATGGAAGAAATAGCTAAGGAAAGGATATAGCCAAATAAATAAATTATAATTTACTATATTCATATTTGTTAATAATTATTGCAAAAATAATGATTCAATCATTAATTCTATTGCTGCACCTAATTATTTTAAGTCCGCGTTTATCAATTTTTTTTCGAGTTTTTTTTTTTCTTTTCTAAAAAAATTAAATAAATTAATAAATGAAATATTAATAATATATTAATTAAGTATTAACTAATTAAAGTAAATCAATTTAGAAAAATTATTCTAAGTGGCAATCTTTCATCTGAAGACTTTTTGTCTTCGATGAAAAGATATGTTAAATTTTTTAAGTTCAAAAGATGTCACGAATACTCTCGAATACATTTGAAATACTCGAATATCAAGAAATATAAATCAGGGATAAGCGTCCCGGACAAAGAGTATTCGTCCTCTTCATGAAAATATCACGAAATACATTTAAAACATCGACAACGATTAGAAAATATCACCGAATACTATATGAAAACTCAGAAAGAGTAAAAATACGTCTCAAATACAAAATTTTTTCATCTCGGGTCCATCGCCCATCCTAAGAAAAAGCATTGAGTGTTCTGTCACTTTTTTTTAAAAAAAAAAAAACTAAATTAAAAAAAAAAAAATCGATTTTTTGAAATTTTTTATGAAAAATGTGATTCATAGATCAAAATTTTCTCGGACAGGCGATAGATTTTTCCAGTACCCATGTTTTAAGCCTAATATGAAGTCTCTAACACCATTTCATCACAAGTTATTGTTTGCCTAAAAAATGAAAACAGCACAAGTTATAACTCAGAATGAAGTAGTCGCAGAGGTTTCATATTAAGCTTAAAACAATAGTTTTTCGAAATTCTATAACTTTTTCAAATAAATTTTTCCCATACAAATAGTATTTTTTGGAAAAAAAAAATGGCCGAATAGATAATGTTTTTTTTCATTAGGGGCGATAGAATTTCCAAAGCCGCTTCTTTTAAGCCAAATACGAAGTCTTTACGACAATTAGTTTAAAAGTTATAAACGTTTTTTTTTTTTGGGGAATAAATCCAAAACTGCGGCTGAGCCTTTCGACTCCTAGCTTCCGTAAAATTATTTTTCAATTTATTATTTCTTACTTTTTTCTAGCAACTTAGAAAAATGTGTTCTGCAAACCAACCCACAGTTGATGTTGTTATCAAAACTATAAAATCATATTATAATGGATACAGGTGCAGTAAAGCATAAATAGGTTTTTAACCCAATGGCAGTAATCCAGTTTATTGATGAAAGCCAACTTGGAAGCCACAACGTCTGTAACATTAGTGAAACAACAGATCATGAATAATCCTAAAAATTTTTGTCAATTTATTAATGATCCTCGTTTCAGAATTACTGAACGGGAAATAATGTATAGTAGTAACCCTGGTGAAAATGTTTCTCCGCTTTTTCTCCGTTTTTTTCCATTTTTTTCTGAAAATGACCCATGGTTAGAGAAATGGCGGACAAATTTCTCCAACCTTTCTTCACCTAATATTTATTTCGACTGTTCTTCAACCTTTCTCCATCGATTGTCCAACTTTCTTCTAACTTTTTCAATTTTCAATATTTAAAAAAAAAAAATGACTAATTATTAATTATTACATAACGCAAATTATGATAATGTGCATTTCTTTTGAAAAAAAAAAAAATTCGAAGACACTTTTTTTCAAAAAAGTTGATATACCTGGTCTACAAACCTCCTGAAAGCATATTTACTGGAGTTACCTGAGTTAAAAAATTTTATTGAACATACCGACGAAATAATAACAGGTTTTTTAGAAGGAAACATAAAGCCATTTATATAACATTTACAAATAGCCTTAGCAGAAAATCCGTACACGGAGAAAAAAATACTGTAGATATTACAGTTTTGTCTGTAATTTTTGGTACAATATCGATATGTTGTAAAAAATACTGGAAATATCGTATATTTTGCATGACAAAACTGTAAACTAGAATATTCATTAGTTCTCGTTAAGAATTACAGTTTTTCGCTGTGAATTTAACAAATCAAATTTGTTATGAAAACATTCAAAGATTTACTTCCGAAACAATGTAAAGAGCAACGTTAAAAACTGTAATTTTTACGTTGTTGAAACATTAAACGGAATTTTACATTTATTTGTTGTAAAAGTAACACATTTTTTGTGTATACTTAGCTTCTTTTCCCCGAAATCGGGTTAACAAAATCAAGAAAAGAATTTACATTTTTTCGATAAATATTTAACAGTATACTTGACAATAGATTACTGTGTAAATTTTATTATTCTAGAATAACGTACTCGTAGTGTAGATTTTACAGTTTTTGGTGGTAAAAAAAATAAAAAAAAAATTAATGAAAAAAAATATAAAGTATACAAGGAGGATGATGAAAACACATGATACGACTGAAAATTTTTAAGTGCAATGAAAACATAAAGCATTTACAATAATGATATTTTATTATTTAAATAAATGGGAAAAAATCCCCAGGAAAAGATGTAGCTAAGGGAAAGATGTAGCTAAAGAATTGAGGTTGCCAAAAAGTTATATTTCGAGCAACATTATTTCTTTCAAACATAATTCTTTGGCCACCTCAATTCCTTAGCTACATTTTTTCCTTAGCTACTGCTTTTCCTTGGACACTTTCATTTATTTTATAAATAAAAAACATGTAAATTTGTTTTTTAAAAATACAAATGTCCAAGGAAAAGCAGTAGCTAAGGAAAAGATGTAGCTAAGGAATTAATGTGACTAAGGAATTAATGGTGCCAAAGAATTATATTTCAAGGAAATAATTCCTTAGTCACATTAATTCCTTAGCTACATCTTTTCCTTAGCTACTGCTTTTCCTTGGACATTTTTTATCTATTTTATAAATAAAATACATGTAAATTTATTTTAAAAAATTACAAATGTCCAAGGAAAAGCAGTAGCTAAGGAAAAAATGTAGCTAAGGAATTAATGTGACTAAGGAATTAATGTTGCCAAAAAATTGTGTTTCAAGGAAATAATTCCTCAGCTACATCTTTTCCTTAGCTACTGCTTTTCCTTGGACATGTTTTATTTATTTTATAAATAAAATACATGTAAATTTATTTTAAAAAATTACAAATGTCCAAGGAAAAGCAGTAGCTAAGGAAAAAATGTAGCTAAGAAATTAAGGTTGCCAAAGAATTATATTTCAAGCAACATTATTTCTGTAAAACATAATTATTTGGCAACCTCAATTCCTTAGCTACATCTTTTCCTTAGCTACTGCTTTTCCTTGGACATTTTTTATTTATTTAATAAATAAAATATTTTTTATTTAATAATTTTAATAAATTTATTGAATAATTTTTTATTTATATTATAAATAAAATACATGTAAATTTATTTCTTTAAAATACAAATGTCCAAGGAAAAGCAGTAGCTAGGAAAGATGTAATAGAAGATAATGTGACTAATGAATTATTTCCTTGAAATATAATTCTTTGGCAACATTAATTCCTTAGTCACATTAATTCCTTAGCTACATCTTTTCCTTAGCTACTGCTTTTCCTTGGACATTTTTTATTTATTTTATAAATAAAATACATGTAAATTTATTTTTTAAAAATACAAATGTCCAAGGAAAAGCAGTAGCTAGATGTAACTAAGGTGATGTGACAAAAATTAATGTTGCAAGGAATATATTTCAAGGAAATAACTCATTAGTCACATTAATTCATAGCTACATCTTTTCATAGCTACTTTTCCTTGGACCTTTTTAATTTTTTTTTATAAATAAAATACATGTAAATTTATTTTTTAAAAATACAATCGTCCAAGGAAAAGATGTAGCTAAGGAATTAATGTGACTAAGGAATTAATGTTGCCAAAGAATTATATTTCAAGGAAATAACTCATTAGTCACATTAATTCCTTAGCTACATCTTTTCCTTAGCTACTGCTTTTCCTTGGACATTTTTCATTTATTTTATAAATAAAATACGTGTAAATTTATTTTTTTAAAATACAAATGTCCAAGGAAAAGATGTAGCTAAGGAATTAATGTGACTAAGGAATTAATGTTGCCAAAGAATTATATTTCAAGGAAATAAGTCCTTAGTCACATTAATTCCTTAGCTACATCTTTTTCTTAGCTACTGCTTTTCCTTGGACATTTTTTATTTATTTTATAAATAAAATACATGTAAATTTATTTTAAAAAATTACAAATGTCCAAGGAAAAGCAGTAGCTAAGGAAAAGATGTAGCTAAGGAATTAATGTGACTAAGGAATTATTTCCTTGAAACACAATTTTTTGGCAACATTAATTCCTTAGTCACATTAATTCCTTAGCTACATCTTTTCCTTAGCTACTGCTTTTCCTTGGACATTTTTTATTTATTTTATAAATAAAATACATGTAAATTTATTTTAAAAAAATACAAATGTCCAAGGAAAAGCAGTAGCTAAGGAAAAGATGTAGCTAAGGAATTAATGTGACTAAGGAATTAAGGCTGCCAAAGAATTATATTTCAAGGAAATAACTCATTAGTCACATTAATTCCTTAGCTACATCTTTTCTTAGCACTGCTTTCAACGGACATTATTCATTTTATAAATAAAATAAATGTAAATTTTTCTTTAAAACAATTAAAATCCCAAGAAAAAGCAGTAGCTCAGGAAAAAATGTAGCTAAGGAATTACTGTCACTAAGGAATTAATGTTGCCAAAAAATTGTGTTTCAAGGAAATAATTACTCAGCTACATCTTTTCCTTAGCTACTCTTTTCACTGAACATCATTTATTTATTTTATAAATAAAATACATGTAAATTTATTTTAAAAAAATACAAATGTCCAAGGAAAAGCAGTAGCTAAGGGAAAGATGTAGCTAAGGAATTAATGTGACTAAGGACTTATTTCCTTGAAATATAATTTTTTGGCAACATTAATTCTTAGTCACATTAATTCCTTAGCTACATTTTTTCCTTAGCTACTGCTTTTCCTTGGACATTTGTAATTTTTTAAAATAAATTTACATGTATTTATTATAAAATAATAAAAATATCCAAGGAAAAGCAGTAGCTAAGGAAAAGATGCTAAGGATATTTCCTTTGAAATATATCTTTGGCACCATTAATTTTAATTGTCACATTAATTTTTAGTTGTTATTTTATTGCTTGCTTTTCCTTGGACAATTGTATTTTAAAAATAATTACATGTATTTTATTTATAAAATAAATAAAAAATGTCCAAGGAAAAGCAGTAGCTAAGGAAAAGATGTAGCTAAGGAATTAATGTGACTAAGGAATTAATGTTGCCAAAAAATTGTGTTTCAAGGAAATAATTCCTTAGTCACATTAATTCCTTAGCTACTGCTTTTCCTTGGACATTTTTTATTTATTTTATAAATAAAATACATGTAAATTTATTTTAAAAAAATACAAATGTCCAAGGAAAAGCAGTAGCTAAGGAAAAGATGTAGCTAAGGAATTAATGTGACTAAGGAATTAATGTTGCCAAAAAATTGTGTTTCAAGGAAATAATTCCTTAGTCACATTAATTCCTTAGCTACATCTTTTCCTTAGCTACTGCTTTTCCTTGGACATTTTTTATTTATTTTATAAATAAAATACATGTAAATTTATTTTAAAAAATTACAAATGTCCAAGGAAAAGCAGTAGCTAAGGAAAAAATGTAGCTAAGAAATTAAGGTTGCCAAAGAATTATATTTCAAGCAACATTATTTCTGTAAAACATAATTATTTGGCAACCTCAATTCCTTAGCTACATCTTTTCCTTAGCTACTGCTTTTCCTTGGACATTTGTATTTTTATAAAACAAATTTACATGTATTTTATTTATAAAATAAATGAAAAACACAAGGAAAAGCAGTTGCTATGGGAATGATGTAGCTCAGGAATCAAGGTTGCTGAAAAGTTATAATTTAAGCAATATTTATTCCTTGGAAGATAATTTTTTGGCAACAATAATTTCTTAAGAAATAATTTTCTGGCCACATTAATTCCTTAGCTACTGCTCGTCTTTATGATATTTATTTATTCGATGAATGTAAAATCATTTTATTAATTTTTTCTATAAGTGAATGTTTTAATAAATTCATTGCTGATAGAATTGTTGAACCCTATTTGGTAAGTGGCTGATGGATTAGCTGAGCCTACAACACAATTCATTTAGTTTCATTTTTTTTTTAAATACATTTACCATAACAAATAAAATTAATACTGGCAAATGTATAAGATAATGATGAAACTAAATACATTGTATTGTCATATTTATGAAGTACTAAGGCATTTGCTATAATTATCTCAATTTATAACAATATAAAAGCTATATATGTAATCTTTAAGCATAATGATCATCCAAGTAAAATAAAAATTGTTGTCTTGTCAAGTTGCGTTCGTGGTTAAGTCGGTTAAAGCACGGTGTTAGGAATACGTAGAATTAGGTAGCGTTTAGGGTGTAGGGGTTCGATTCTAGGCCGGTGCCAGTAGTCTTACAGAAAAAAAAAAAAACAAAATAAAAAAGAAAAAACATCACGTGCTATTGTCTCGATTATATTTTGCTTTTTGAACATTTAAAAACTGTAATTTTTACATATTATCAGAGTAACACAAACTTCACATATAAAAAATGTAAATTTTACATTTTTTCGGAGTAACAGAACTTGAACGCGTCGGAACATGAATTTAACCTTTTGTTCTCTGTAAATTTTACATTTTTCATCGGCATTAGGACATCAAGATGTCATTTATTATTATAAATGTAAATTTTACATTTTTTCGGTATCATACCTAAAACTACAGAAAAAAAATGTAAAATAAACTTTTTATGCTGTAATATCTACAGTATTTTTTTCTCCGTGTACAATTATAAAATTAACAAGATTCTTAAGTCCAGGATTAAAAAGTTACAGCTTGATAAGTTGAACATTGATGATATAACCCTTATACAAAGTCTTTTTTCTGAGTCATGTAGCCAAACCTGAGTCATTTGAACAAATTTTTTTCATTCATTTATAAAAATATTGTTTGTTTTTATTTTATTTTTTTCTATTTTCATACAATTATTGTTGTTCAGCAATTTTCAATAATCAATGATTTTAAAACTTCGATATATCGATTTTTTTTTCCTAATTTTATAATGACGATTGATAAAACTCATGAAGTAGAAAAAAAAATTTGTGAGCCATCTAGACTCGCGGGTTTATTATGTGTTAACATCTTCGGCGTGTTGTTGTAATTGAACAAAATAATAATGAGTACACATTTAAACAAATCTTTTTCATTCATTTATGAAAATATTGTTTGTTTTTTTTTTAAATTTTTTCTATTTTTATACAATTATTGTTGTTCAGTAATTTTCAATGATCAATGATTTTAAAATTTTGTTATATCGATTTTTTTTCCTAATTTTATATTAACGATTGATAAAACTCATCAAGTAGAAAAAAAAAGTTCAAAAAAAAATTTTTTAATATATTCCGAATATTTTTCGAGTTATAGATATTTTTCTGGTATTGGTGGTAATTTGTTTCGTAATTGAAAATATAATAGAGCTAAGGAAAAGATGTAGCTAAGTAAAATATTTTGGCTGGTAAAATTATGTAGATATTGTGTGTTTAACTATAATTGAGACTAAGTAAAAAATAAACCGGCTACCCGAGTAGAAATTTAAGTCAGGTCCTGATCAGGATACCCTGATTTCAAATCCATTCCGGATCCAGAATTCGGATCCGAAATGGATCAGGATGGTAATGTTTTTTAGTAAAGTTCGGATCCAGATTGGTACCTGATGTCGTCTTCAGGATAACGTAAGAATACATGATCCAAAACGGATCCGGAATCTGGATCCCATCTTGATCAGGATACATGATCCAAAATGGACAAGGAAACATATTTTCATTTTCGAAAAAAAAAAATTTTTTTTTTTTTTTCATAATTTTTCTTATAACATATAGTGGTTACATATGACGGATGTAAGAACGTTACATTATGGAACTAACCTAAACTTGAATATTCTGCTCTTAAACCTGACCCAAATTAATTTACAGTGACCGGATCTCGAACCCTCAAACGCGGAATTAGAAATATGCGGGCGACGCTCTACCCACTGAGCCATTCTGACAAACGACACTCGGGAAGATTTTTTTATTCTTATGAATTAATGAATAATAAATAAATGCGTTAGTAGATAAATAAACAAAAAACATAGATAAATAATAATTAACTATTAAAAACATGAAGAAAAAATTACAACATAAAATAATTATTTTTTTTGTACGTGTTCAGTCCGGAGATTATAAAAATTACTCTTATCAGTTTGAGATCAGGACATAATTTCAATGGAAATATGACATTCAGCCAATTTTTAAATATATAATTACATATGTATATACATAAATAAAACGTTATGTTTATGTATAATAAATGTATATTTTTACTTCAGCAAGTGTGGATCAAGATTGGATCAATATATTCTTAAGAGAGATAAGTTAAGGTTATCCTGATTTAGAATGAATCAAGCAAATGGTATTGAAAGGTATAAATTGTAACGAGATTTGGCAGATCTCACGCTCCCAAAAAAAAATTAGAGGTCTGGTCTGAGGGGTTTTATCGACTAAGACGCTAATTAATACCACCGGTTTGTGAGTGGCCTCGGTAGTGACATCTATTTTCGCCTGAATGTCAGTGTTTACTTGGTAGACATCCGCCACGAGCGGATAATCCGGATTCCTACCCTGGCTACGTCAGATTCGTATCCCCTACTTCGACACTCCCACCGGACTGGTCGTATGGAGTGGGTCAAACGGGAGTGGGGATAGAGAGTCCATAAAACTGGTGATCGCTGGCATCTCACTGCCAGGGGCTCGATTCTCAAACTCATTTTTCGTGACAGCTCGCCGGTAAGCGCGTTCACTCGTGAGCTGCTGTCGCTCGCTGTGAAGTCGTCGGCCGCCCTCGGAGCTGGCTGATGGCACCGGGACTGGTGACAGTCCGTGGTTGGGCTGGTTAAGCTGGCATGACTCCTTGGTGAAGTTACCCGACTTAGACGATGACGTTGACTGGGTCCTAGGGTGGAACTAGTTAATGTCACTCAGGGGTGTAGCACTACGTGTATATCTATGTAGGCTTCCCTAACGGTACGGTCCAACCCCTTATGAACCGTTATCAAACGGTTGTCTCGAGGTTGGAATGTGCGCAAAAAAAACCGAAAACAAACCCTTCTTAAACCTAAAGTTAACCAAAAGAAAACTAACTGTTAGTTAACTGTTGATAAACCTTGTTCAAACCCGAATATTTTGGATTCAAATAACTAACCGAAAACTAACCAGAAACTAACTCTTTTGGGTCACCATTTATGGTTTACTCATAGTTTATTTAGAGTTTGTTGGTGGTTCGTTGGCGGTTAATTAGACTTAGTTTATTTGTAGTTGGTTAGCGGTTCGTTAACGGTAATTATCTAATTATATATTACAGTAAATAAATGACTGTATAAAGTCGTTCACATTGAAAATAATCTGGAACTATGCATAAATAACAAGGTTTCAATGATAATTTATTGTTTTAGTCATATGAATATGGTTACAACATACAATATTGTATAGAGACGATACAAATAAAAAATACATAGAAAGAACAGAAAAAAATTATGCAATTGAAAAATTCATTATTATGAATTTATTCAGAATCTCCAGAATCTATTTCAGAATCTTCCATAGATTGATTTCTCAAAGGTTCTTCTTCTTCTCGTCCGCTTCTAACTGATGATTCACTCACTAGAACCACTTACATGTGGATAACATAAACTTATTAAACCACATGCTGATGTTCTTGACGTAAGCTAATCACCAGATGTAAAACGTTGTACCAATGGAACAAAATGATCTTCACGATATGCTGGACTGTGTTGACTTGCAAGATTACGCAACGATTCAACTGCTTTGTCACGTACGACTGTTTCTTCAACAGGTGCCAATGCTTCAAGTAGCGGCTAAAATTTATTATTTTCAATTACAATTGTAATGTAAATAAATAAAACGAAAATTTTATTATTGTCTCGTTTACTTGAATGTAATATTTTTTTTGCTCTTTTTTTTGACGTTTAAATAATATTCTTTCAAGTAGATGTTTTTGTTGTTTACAATATCTACAGTAACTCTAGTTACTTTTGAGTTTATTTTATCACTATATTTTTTCGTCTACTGCGCCGCTTCCGGGTTTCCGAGTGATTTTTGGAACGTCCCCAAAAACTGCAATGGGATAAAGACTGTCGTCCGTTGATGAGTCGACTGCTGTCATTTTGCTCAACTACAAATTTATCCAAGCGGAATTTATTTATTCTTATTGTTTTAGTATATAAGTCCTGAGCACAATATTGCTTTTTTTTATTATTTCATTTGTTTATTTATACGATTATTTACTGCCTTATACACTAGGGCACAACCCTACAACTTTTTTCTTTTAACAAGATAATGTAAATGTATAAAAAAAATCTACGTTGCTACTACGGATTATTAGGAGCTTTTTTTCACGGCGGACGACCGCCAGCGAAATACCACCTCTACTGCTCAATACTGCTAAGAGTGGGTATAAGCAGAGTGAAGCCATAGATGATTTTTACCTCGGGAGTGACGGAAACCTCTTATACCCACTCCATACGGTGTCTCGGAAATGACGAAAACCTCTTATACCCGCTCCATACGGCGAGCACAAAATGTCGGACTAATGGGACCTCAGTGGCTTCACTCTGCTTATACCCACTCTATTACTGCTCATTGTCACCAACCGTCACTATACAGTCACTACTCACTACTTCTATAGTACACTCACACATATATGAGAGTAGTGACGGTGAGCAGTGGAGGTGGTATTTCTCGGCAGCCGTCCGCCGCGGAAGGAAACCTTGAACAACTATGTCCATAACAAGCGGTGATCAAATATGCGTTCGATTATAAATGTGTGAGTGAACTTGACAACTGTTTTTTTTAATTAAGCATGTGTATGTGCAAGGTTGTATGTGGTTCTCCATGAACCAAAAGAACGAAAAAGAATACATAGATTGTCATATCATCAAAATATTCAACCGATGAAAAAAATACTTCTAGTTTGTCTGCTCAAAAATAGTCAAACAGATAATCTATTGATAACAACTATTATATTTTCTCCGTCATCGATCCCATGCCGGAAAAGTTTCTCCGCCATCAATCTCATGCCGGAGTAATTTCTCCGAAAATGGGCCAACAACGGAATAATGCCGGAGAAAGCCGGAGTAATGGCGGAGAAATATTTCTACCAGGGATAGGTCGTCTGACATTAGTAGATGTAATCCAACCACAAACAAACCCTATAAAACTTTAAACTTCAGAATAACCTGATTCCAACCCACGAGACTGATTGGGTGATATCGTTGTAGCAACCGCGAAGTAACCGAAATCCAACCAAAATTATTGAACGTTTAAATAACGGTTACAGCAAACTGGTCTTTGGTTCATATAACCTTAGAATGACCATTATACAACGCGGTTAGAGACGGTTGTTTTTGCGCACATTACAACCGTCAGGTAACAGTTATCCAACCACGAACAAACCTTAGAAAAACTTAACCCCAAAATAACCCGATTCCAACTGACGAAATGGGTTGGGTCGTACCGTTAGGGTTATTTGCCACAAGGGACCCTGGACTGAGTCTAGTGAGTATAGGTATGGCCCGCTATATTGTATATAGATGGTAAATCGGTTTATTTCTACGTTATCTGTCGCGTTTCTTTCTTACCCGCTAAATTGAATTTTCGTTTAATGATTGTAATAAATATATTTAGGTAATTGATTAATTTGAATAAATAATAAGCTATAGAAAAAAGGTCTAAGAAAAGAATGTGGCCACAAACAACTTTCTTTCATTAGCTATCATTTTTCCCATAGCTTTTTATTTATTTGAATGAATAAATGGTCATAGAAAAAATGGTAGCTAAGGAAAGGAAGTTGTCACATGTTAATTTATACGAAATTAATTTTGCCAAAGAAATAAACATGCAGACAACATCCTTTCCTTAGCTAATATTTTTCCCATAGCTATTTATTTATTTAAATAAATAAATGGTCATAGGAAAAATGGTAGCTAAGGAAAGAATGTTGCCACATGTTAATTTATACGAAATTAATTTTGCCAAAGAAATAAACATGCAGGCAACAAAATTAATTTTCTTCAAATTAACATGTAAACAACTTCCTTTCCTTAGCTACCATTTTTCCTATAGCTTTTTATTAATTGAAATAAATAAAAAGCTATGGGAAAAATGGTAGCTAAGAAAAGGAAGTTGTCATATGTTAATTTATACGAAATTAATTTTGCTAAAGAAATAAACATGCAGGCAACATCCTTTCCTTAGCTACCATTTTTCCTACAGCTTTTCATTAATTGAAATAAATAAAAAGCTATGGGAAAAATATTAGCTAAGGAAAGGATGTTGCCTGCATGTTTATTCCTTTGGCAAAATTCATTTCGTATAAATTAACATGTGACAACTTCCTTTCCTTACCTACCATTTTTCCTATATAGCTTTTTATTAATTGAAATAAATAAAAAGCTATGTGAAAAATATTAGCTTAGGAAAGAATGTTGCCTGGATGTTTATTTCTTTGGCAAAATTAATTTCGTATAAATTAACTTTCCTATGACCATTTATTTATTTAAATAAATAAAAAGCTATCGGAAAAAAATTTGCTAAGAAAGAATGTTGCCTACATGTTTATTTCTTTGGCAAAATTAATTTTCTATTAATTAACATGTAGCTACATCTTTTTCATAGACATTTTTCCCATAGCTTTCTATTCATCATACGATATTAAATAAATAAATAAAAATAAAAAATATTAATCACATTTTAAATTATAAAATAAATCAGTCGGTAGCATAGTTCGGGTCGATATTGAAGATATTATTGTCATATTATCCACATTCTCCCCTCCTTTCACCCAAACGCAAAAATCGGTCTCTGCGCATGAGAAAAATCTTCAGTTAGGGAAAAATATAAGCCCAGAAAAAAGTCCAATTCACAGGGCATTACAATTTAGGGCTTTTTTTCACCACTCACGGCGCGTGTGAAGCTTTTGTATGTAAAATCTATATAAAAAAAATTTTTACAAGCGCCATCAGCGGCAAAAAAAAGCCCTAAATTGTAAAAAATTTGCCCTGTGAATTGGACTGCCGATGGTGGTGCATGCTCCCGAGGGTGATCTACGATGTCGCTATGCTGCATAGGTAGAAAATTGTATATCACCCGCTCTCTCGCTCTGGTGTGGTACTTACTGTCAGGGTAACCTATAATCGAGTAGTCAGATGCATAGAGTGGTCCGGCGTAAGACCAGCGTCGCTGCGGATGAACTTTATGTTCTACTTGGTGCACTAGAGTGAGTAGGCAATAAGAGGATATTTGGTAAAGCCTGCGAGGTACGAATATCCTCGTTCTCGTATTGACTTAGGTTATGCGAGTTAGTTAAACCAAAGTTAATGTTCAATATAATAACCGCCGCCGCAAGGTGAGGTCATTACGCTCCCGGCCAATACTAAAAATCATATACATTTTAGTAATGGTGCCCGAGTGACGTTTCGGAACCAATATGGTGGACCACGCCCCTCTACCATTTCTTGCTGAACTAGTCGCTATCGAAATGGCCCTCGGTGACCATTGCTTCCGAAACTACCCCACGGTCCGCTAGTTGCTGTTATACACCAGCTGGCCTCTCCTGGCGGTAAGAGAGTAGGATGGTGAGAAATCCTCGTTGATCCCATAGTAACTGACCTTACCGGTGGAAAAATTAGTTTTGATAATTTTTACCTGATCATATATGGATCCAGATTGGATCAAGATGTCTCTGTTAAGGATAAGTTAAGGTTATCCGGATGCTATCCTGATCAGGCAACTTCTTCTCAAAAAAATAAATTATGTGATAATTTTTACCTGATCAAATCTGAATTCAGATTGGATCAAGATGTCTCTGTTAAAGATAAGTTAAGGTTATCCTGATGCTATCCGGATCAGGCAACTTCTATTTTGAAAAATAAATTATGTGATAATTTTTACTTGATCAAATCTGGATCCACATTGGATCAAGATATCCTTATTAAGGGTAAGTTAAGGTTATCCTGATCTAAAAAGGATCCGTTCGTGGTAGAGATACTTGGATACAGAAAGCCCCATCTTAACCTGATCCAAATTGAATCAGGATTTGATAAGGATACCTGAATAAGGATATCCTTACAATATCCTGATCCGATTTAGGTTATCCTGATCAAATTTTTACTCGGGTAAGTGAAAAATGTAGCGAAATAAAAAATATAGCTAAGGAAAAGATGTAGTTGAGAGAAAAATTAAACTGGTGAAATTATGTACCCTGGTAGAAATATTTTTCCAACTTTTTCCAACTTTCTCCGCCTTTTTTCCAACTTTCTCCACCTTTCACGAAAATGACCCATGGTTGGAGAAAAGTTGGAAAAAAGTTGGAGTAAATTTTTGGTTGAAGAAATTTGTCCGCCATTTCTCCAACCATGGGTCATTTTCGTAAAAAGCTATAAGTAAAAGATCAAACGGCTAAGTAAAAAATGTAGCTAAGGAAAAAATCTAGCTAAAGAAAAAATTTAGCTAAGGAAAAGTTGTAGCTGAGGGGAAAATTGAGCTAATGAAAATCTATTTGGTTATAACTGAGACTAAGTAAAAAGTCTAGCGGCTATGTAAAAAATCTAGTGGCTCAGTTAAAAATCTAGCGGTTTATAAAAAAAAAAAAAAATTTAATATATCGAAATTTTTATTTTGACTTCCTTTTTTACTCGAAGAGTATTATCGACTGCCATTATTGTATTTGCAAAAAAAATATATATATATATATTGAAATTTATAAATTATTATCTCAATTTTTATCGAAACATTTTTTTCTCCTTGACGAGCTTTATTTTTTGATATTAATAAATTTTAGAATTAATCGTTATCAAGAGGCACGGTAGAAAAAAAAAAAAAAATGAAAGCGCAAATAAACTACCGAGCCTTAATATACATCAAATAGAGGTAACCTCATCCCTCGCAAATTTTCAAAATTTATTTAAAATATGATGGTGAAGATAGAAATTAATGATTTTTATAATTTAACATTATATAGTATCAAGCTTTATTTTAAAAAAAAAACCGAATTATTTAGTAGTTAATTTCATTTTTAATAATTAAATGAATTTTTCAACTGTGCGTTTTTACGTTTTAGGACAGAAAAAATTTCATCTCTCTCATACTTTTTTATTACTCGTTATATCTCTCTCTTCTTTAATATATTTTATCAATTTCTTTTTGTTTCTTTGATGACTTTGAAAATATTTTATATACAAAACAAATGAGTAAATGTGTCAAAGTTACAAAACAATAATTTTGAGGCTGGATCTATTAAATTTGATATGACCAAATGACTTCACAAAAAGATGTGATATCACAACAAAAAAAAAAAACAAAGTTTTTTTCTACAAAAAAGAGTCAAGTGTTCGAAATTGACACTATAATTGTAAGTATTTTAATTTAGATATGAGTCATCATATCATATGACACTAAAAATTCAAGAAAGAAATATATATTTTTGACGCATGTAATTAAGTCTAAACTATTGAAAAAAAAAAAAAAAAAAATTTAAACTTGACCCCACCTGATGAAAAATATATGTCTTAAATACTGAAATCTTATTTGAGAAAAACCAGGTGGGGTCAAGTTTAAATTTTTTTTGGACTGAGCAGGCCATGCGTCAAATATGCTTCTTTAGCGAGCAGTGTCATATGATAT
Organism: Aphidius gifuensis; assembly: GCF_014905175.1. Classification (NCBI taxonomy): domain Eukaryota; kingdom Metazoa; phylum Arthropoda; class Insecta; order Hymenoptera; family Braconidae; genus Aphidius; species Aphidius gifuensis. Next base: position 11,806,446 of record NC_057789.1, on the reverse strand, counting down.
GATGACTCATATCTAAAATACCCAGTACTGAGTGTCAATTTCGGCTCACCAGCTATTTAACAGAAAAACTTTTGTTTTGTTGTGATTTTAATAACTATACAATATATAACCGAAAAATAGCCGTTTTTTCCGTACTTCAACTCCATTTTTAATCACTTTGCTCATGTGTAGGAATTTTTTCCGTATTTTTCCCGTAATCGTGAGAAAATTTTCTATAAAAACTGAATAAAAAAACATGTTGTCTGGGTTATGATAATATCCTCTGAAAGTGTCGATATAATAGATTTGTATTCGTTTTATTAATATTTTTCTATTTTTATTTATATTAATACGTCTTTACTTTTATATGCCGTGTAAGTTATTCCAACTGACCCCCCTCAATATGACCTTGCCAATACTAACGATCTCGGTAATGGAAATAACTCTCCAAAAGCTAGCAAACTAACCCTTAACTAATCAAGTTACTTTGGAATTGTTTTTTTTTTCTGTCTTTCTTCATTGTTAATAATTCTAGTTATTAAGAATATTTGTCGGATAAATTACCTAAATACTTAAGTAAAAACTATTACTCATACTAATAATGGTGGTCCTGGAATAATAATAATGATGAGCGCTTCTATCGCAGTAATATGGTATTTTCTCTGATAACTATAAAACAAGCGTATGCTCCTCTTTGTAAATAAATTAAACCAACGAAATCGTAATTAACCAAGGTTAATCATGCTCTTGTTATTATTATTAAAAGTAAGTGTAACTAAAACTCTATGTAATTAATATGTGTGTGTAACATTTGTGTGTAGTCGTATACTCTCTTAACATAACCTTGTAAAACTTTAAACATATTAATTCAATTGTATGTGCAACGGTTATTATAAATTATGTAAAATTAACTTTAAGATTATAATCAGTGTTGCCAGATCAGCGCTTTTGGAGCTAGATCTAGCTCCTTTTAATTTTTATGGCTCTATTTCTAGCTCCTTCATTTTTGCTAGCTTTTTTTCTAGCTCCATGATTTTCCCTAGCTTCTTTTCTAGCTCCTAGAGTATTGGTTTTTTTTTTTCGCGCCTGCAGTATCGCACTGATATGATTGGTCAATATTGAAAAAACTGAAAAAGATGGCTGACGCAGGGTTGTCAACTTTTACATAGACTTCAGATTTGTCTCTGCTTCAGATGAGCATCACTATTATGTTGGCACTTTTGAGAAGCTGGATAAATATTCTCATTTTAATTTTGAGTCAATTGATATAAAGTCATTTTCAAAATTACTTCATAAAATCGTAAAACTAATTTATAGTATCATATATGCTAACTCTATTATTTATATATATGAAAATTGTGATTACAGTTTGTGATTTTATTATTTACAAGCATATTGTGTATCAAAGGTTAGTTGATTTCATTTATATCAGATACCCTAGCGAAAATGCCGATAGTCGGTTTGTGCACTGATCTCATACAAAAACGACACATAACCGACACACGACTATAAGAATTTCTAAGTCACAAAAATAAATAGTAAGAAGCATGTAAAAAATAAAATATTAATTCTAAAAATTTCTAAATAATATTCTTATAATTTAGGACACATTAGAATTTTTTTTAAATAATTATTCCATTGAAAAAACTCAATTCTGTTTATGTATTAAAAGTGAGGTTAGCTATCAGAATCATCTGTACACGACTGTGAGAATAGTAAATCCGACACAATTCCGAAACAAATTTAGACAGACGTACGACAGTATATTTTTATTTTGTATTTCATATAAAAAAAAGCATTTTATTAATAAAAATTTTTGTTTAATATTAAAGTTATAATATTTTAATAATTTTAAGCATATTAGATTTTTTTTTTTGAATAAATTTCGACAAAAAAAATAATTGGAATCGTCTGTGAGAATTTGCGAATTGCAAAATTTTTGTTTAATAATAAAATTATAATCTTTTAATAATTATATAGGCATATTAGATTTTTTTAAAATTGTTTTATTAGAAAATTATCATTTTTTGGTTTTTTTATGAGGTTCAGAATGGTTTTTTTTTAAATACTTTTTTTTCAAAACTAATTCATTTATTCAGTTTCCCATGTATTTGGTATTTTTGTAACTCGAATGTAACTTGTAATGAAACCATGTATTTGGTTCCCCATGTATCCAATTATTTTTTTTGTCAAAATTTATTCAAAAAAAAAAAAATCTAATATGCCTAAAATTATTAAAATATTATAACTTTAATATTGAACGAAAATTTTTATTAATAAAATGCTCTTTTTTTATAGTAAATACAAAATAAAAATATACTGTCGTACGTCTGTCGGATTTGTGTCGGAATTGTGTGAAAATTGTAAAATCTCACAGTCGTGTACAGATTATTCTGACAGCTAACCTCACTTTTAATACATAAACAGAATTGAGTTCTTTCAATAAAAAAATTATTTGAAAAAAATTCTAATGTGTCTTAAATTGTGAGAATATTATTTAGAAATTTTTAGACATAATATTTTATTTTTTGAATGCTTCTTACTATTTATTTTTGTGACTCAAAAATTCTTATAGTCGTGTGTCGGTTTTGTGTCGTTTTTGTATGAGATCAGTGCACAAACTGACTGTCGGATTGGTGTCGGATCGGTGTCGCCATTTTCGCTAGGGTATGGTATTTCTTCTACTGACACTTTCAAGCCAACAAAAGAAATGTTAAAAAAATTTTCTTCTGAAAATATATATTCTTCGAACTTAAAGAAAAAGTATTGAATTTTTGTTGTGATACTGAGAGTAAATAAGAAAATAAAAAACAAAGTCATTTGTGCCAATATATAAATCAAAAATTATAATAATGAAAAATATGAAATAAATAATATTATTAGATAAATATATAAAAGTACTGCAGGTATATCGGTATTTAATTTATAAAGTAAATACATTTCATACATAATTACCTAAATACGAAAATAAATAAAAAAATATTTATAAATATAGATAGTTTAAAAATAAAAATAAACAAACATATATGTGTTGAAAATATCACCAATAAACTCTATTAATTAGATATGTATATTATGTCTATTCATTCTATTTACCTACTTATTCTTTCAGTTTAAAAAAAAAAAAAAAATTACTATATATTTTGTCAATATTAAATTTTAGCGCCTTGAGCTCTAATATAGCGCTTTTTGATGGTGAGTCTAGCGCCATCGTGTTAGTCAAGTCTGGCAACACTGCGTGTAACATACATCACAGCACCTCCATAGTTCAGTTCCCAAACTATATTTTACAAACACCATCTCGCGTTTAGTATGTTAAACGAACTTGAATAATTTAAAATCAATAAATATCAACAGATGAAATATAATATATAGTTGAATCCTAAAAATATAGATATTAAAACTTTGAATATCATTGTGTTTTTTCATACGTAATATATTATACTTATTAAAAAAAGTACTTTTTAGTTTAAATCAAAAATTATTTTTTAAACTAAACAGTACCTTTTTCAATACACTATAATAAACTTAATAATTATGAATATAAATATTTATCAAGTATACCATTTTCCCTTTACTTTGAATAAAAAAGTATAAATAAATTATATTGTAAAATTATCGTACAATTACAATAATAATTTTTTTTTCAAACTAACACATCAATGTCTATTTTTCTTTTTTTAAAACATGAAATTAGTCAATATTATAAATCAATTATTATTGTATAATAATTTAATATTTTGTTTTAAGTTTAGGAAATATTATATTATATAAACAATGGTAGTAGGTATAATGCCTTGTAAATGAAAAATACTTGCATGTGCATGTATATATATGTACAATATGAACTTTACTTCGCTTAACAAATGCAAGCATAACCAATAAATACACAGAAAATTTTTGGTTAAAAATAAGAAAAAATATTCTTGTAGTTAGAAAAAAACTTCTTGGCAATATTCTTTTTGAAAAAAGAAAAAAATAGTTTATTATAAACAATAATTGGTTTGTAATAAGAAAAATAAAAGTCTTGTTATAAACAATATTCTGTTTGTTTCATGAAGATGGTGTCTTGTTTGAAACTATAGATGGTTTGCTTCAAGAAGAATACTTCTAGACGTAAACCATATTTCTTCTTGACACAAACCAAATTCTGTTTTTTTTATGCAGATGGCGTCTTGTTTCAAACCATAGAATGGTTTTTTTCAAGAAGAATACTTCTAAAAATATGCCACTAGCTTCTTGTTACAAACGGTCGATGGTTTAAAGCAAGATCATCATATGAAAAAAACCAGAAACTTAGAAAAAATAACGAAGTTCCCCCGCCAGGAATCGGACCCGGGTCTTTTGCTTTCCGGGCAAACGCCTTGACCACTAGACTACAGGGCTTCTTACTTTTTCTAAGTTTCATCAAATTAACTCCGACGTCCTTCTATGCGTCAATTCATTTTTTGAAAAAAACCAGAAACTTAGAAAAAATAACGAAGTTTCCCTGCCGGGAATCGAACCCGGGTCTTTTGCTTACCGGGCAAACGCCTTGACCACTAGACCACAGGGCTTCTTACTTTTTCTAAGTTTCATCAAGTTAACTCCGACGTCCTTCTATGCGTCAATTCATTTTTTTAAAGCAAGATCTTTAAACCATCGACCGTTTGTAACAAGAAGCTAGTGGCATATTTTTAGAAGTATTCTTCTTGAAAAAAACCATTCTATGGTTTGAAACAAGACGCCATCTGCATAAAAAAACAGAATTTGGTTTGTGTCAAGAAGAAATATGGTTTACGTTTAGAAGTATTCTTCTTGAAGCAAACCATCTATGGTTTCAAACAAGACACCATCTTCATGAAACAAACAGAATATTGTTTATAACAAGACTTTTATTTTTCTTATTACAAACCAATTATTGTTTATAATAAACTATTTTTTTCTTATTTCAAACAGAATATTGCCAAGAAGTTTTCTTCTAAAAAATAGAAGAAATTTTTCTCAGTGTACAAATAAAATACTTGTATATTAACATATACAACGGCATATATATATATATATATATATATATAATAATAAATAAATAAATATATAAATACTCGCGATTGCATTTAAATTCATCTATACTACAGAACGCCTGGTGGTAACGGTTACCGACCGATTACCATGGCGCTGCAATGGGCAATGTATACTGACAGACAATGGATTCCTGTCCAGATCCGTTACCGGATTGTTACCGGCTGTAAATTCTATGTTTTTTCCTTTTACTCCTTTGAAAAGTAATCTAGTTGCTTTTTTTTAATTTTTTAATTATTATTTGTTTGTTAGGTTATACACATTCATATTTTTTGACAGATGAAATGATGTTATGATTTACATATGTCAACAAAACACAGTTCATTACACAATTATGTATATGTTTTAAGCACCATATATAATAATTTAAAAGATATGCACGTGACCAATCTGATACTCCAACCAGAATCAAGTAAATTCAAAAATCAGGCGCTAAGTTTAAAAACAAAGCGACAAATTTGAATTCTAATGCGCCGCCATGACATCAACGGTTTTTCTGTTTAAGGACCAACGGCAGCTTTTACGAAACTTAGTTACATCAATTTGGCGCTCGCGAGCTCTTAGTGAAAACTAGAGAGCTCACACGTTAAGGAATTGGTACGCTAGATACTGAGGCCCGAAGGACCTCACGGAGGATAGCTTTCGGCCTGTTCCTTCACTGGCGTTCAACCTTGGATCCTTGGAATATTGACCAACAGGTAACCTTCTTACAAGAAGTATTAGTATAGATAATCGTCTTTTTCTAACCTGTTCACGTGTTCAATTTCAATTTAGTTATCCACTTACATCTTTCAGAAATAATTCAAATACATCATTTATCGCTTTTATATCAATCAAATAAATTCAGACAAATAAACTGATACTAATAGTTACTTGTAATAAATTTGATTAAAATAATTTATTTTGTTTCGAAAATATAGGTTCAATCAGGTCGTAAAATATTCCAACTGAAGTGCCTTATTGTCAATGCTCCAAGTTTGGACATCAGTACAATAGAATAAAAATCAATCGATTATTCAATAAAGTTTGAATAAAATCAGTACTAAATTAAATATTGTAACCGAATAAAACGCGAGTAACACGTTTGTCCCTGTGCTGCGCCATTTTGGAGATTACCACGTTTTCGCATAAATTTGCATAACTACTGTAAAAGAAATCAACTACCGTAAGTAAGAACGAATTGTTATATTATTATTACTTTCTTTGATTTTTTCCGTATTACTCTGATTTTTTTTAATCAGAGAAATCATTTCCACCAGGATTCCATGTAAAATCAAGTGAAAGTGTGTGTTTCATTCATTATTTTATTTATTCCTGATAAATGTAACATGGTCCTGGGAATCGGTAAATTGGCAATATCCAACTTTGGCTGATACCAAAGGACGTAGGTAAATTCAGATTCGTTGCATTCCATGGTGCCTCCGTGGCAGCTTATTGTGGATTATGACCTTCCTACTATTCGTAGTTCTTTCTTTATATTTTATCTTTGCCAAGTTCAAAATAAGGGACTTAGTTTTTTTTCGTAAATTTTTTTTTTTTCCAAGTTTTTTCTTTAATTTTTTTATTTTAAGTTTTTGTTGTACTTTTTTAGAGTTTAATTCTTATAATTTTTTATAATCAATTTCAAATATAATTAAGGCTCAGTAAAAAATCTAGTGGCTAAGTAAAAAATTAAGCTGGCAAAATTATGTAGATATTGTGAGTTTGACTACAATTAAAGCTAACTAAAAAATCTAGCTAAGAAAAAAATGTAGCTAAGGAATAGATGTAGCTAAGGGAAAAATTAAGCTGATAAAATTATGTAGATATTGTGTGTTTGGCTATAATTAAAGCTAAGTAAAAAATCTAGCTAAGGAAAAGATGTAGCTCATTATTAATTAACATTAATTAAAAAGTAAAAATTATTCTAAGTCCCTTTTTTTACTTTTATTTGACATGGCAAAACTAGTCAAAACTAGAGAATTAAAACTGAATCTACCTGAGAACAGTAGAATAGCATAATCTGAAACAAGCCGTGACCCTCACCACTGGGTGCCAAGAATCTGAATTTGCCGTTTGCCGTCAATTTAGATTCATGGCACCCTGCGATGAGGGTCACGGCTTATCTCGGGTTATGCCTATCTACTTTTCTTAAGCTACGGTCTCCAAGAAGCGTCTGCACTGACTGGCCGACTGTCGCGTTCAGAGACGCTCGTCCCGAATACAAGGTTCATGTTATTGGTCTCCAAGGCGCGTTCGCGCTCGGAGCGTCACAGTCGACGGTCGTGTCTGAACAGTCGATTGACCAAAGTCGGGTCAGGCTTCTGTAGACGCCGAGCAGGCACGCACATATATATAAGTTTTTAAACTGTATGTAATGTTAATGTGTTTAGCTGGTGAAGTGTTAGTGCAGTATAGTACTTCTACCATGAGTATACGAATGTTTTTTATGTTTTCCATAGTTTTTTTCTAATTTAATTTACAAAATAGTCAAACTAATGTATATTAAGACAGAAAAATCGATGAAATTTTTTACCATCATTGTTTAAATGACCATTTATTAATATTTGGAAATGTCCCTCATTTTTTATTGTATGCAAATCACTAACAGGTTTTCTTTTCTTTTTAATTTTTCTGTCATTTTCTTCTACAATATTCTCAAATAACTTCATCAGCTATAATCGAAATTAATTTTTCTCTATTATCTATGATATTTATATTTTTATGTAACAAAAAGTATAATTATCAGACAGTTGCTCGACTGTTGAGAAGTTTTGAATGCGCCTGGGAGGCCACTCGGCTATGAGCGTTTCAAAGCGCTTGATTACAACATCCGAACGCGACAGTCGGACAGTCGACGCAAACGCTCCTTGGAAACCGTACCTTTAAGTAGATTCAGTTCCAACTCTCTCGTTTCGGCAATTGCCGAATTCGTTTCCTGTTCCACCAAATACCCGGATTAATTTTGGAGGGCGGGGCCCGTTCATGCGAGTTCACTCCCGTTCGAAAAAAATAAAGAATCCGAGTTCGCTCTGAATCGTTTCCCCTACCCTTTTTCTCCACTTTACCAGCTCGCTATTGCCATTTTCATACTCAAGACGTTACGCGGCTACGCAGTCCGTACGAACTTTAAAATGGCGACGAAAAAAATGAAAATCATAATAATGTTAAAAGTTACTATGATACATCACTATAGCCAGAGAGAAGGCAAGAGATTTACAAAAATTTTAAATATTAAGTATTACTATTTTTTTCAGGTTTAAGTTGACTATGGTCGAGTTGAGATTTCAGGTTGAGTTTCTATTTAGTTATTTCAAATCTGTCGAATAAATTGGCTAATGTCAAATTTGATCAGATTGTTTTTAAACGAAAAAATCAGATCTACCACAACAAATGCTCTAAAGATTTCCAAACTCCGCCATTTTGAAGTTCGTACGGGCTGGGTAGCCACGGAACGCACCCAAAGTCGGGCTATCACAAAAAAAAAAGCTGTCAATGTCGAGCTCATAAATTTTTTACTTAGCCGCTAGTTCTTTCATTGAGCCTTAATAATAACCAAACAATCAATATTTACCTTGATTTACCAGCCAAATTTGTTACTTAGCCGCTATAGATTTTTTATTTAGTTGCTAGATATTTTACTTAGCCTTAATAATAGCCAAACGATCAATATCTAAATTATTTCACCAGCTAAATTTTTTACATAGCCTTAATTTAGAAAAAAAAATTGCAAGAAAAAAAACTAAGTCCCTTATTTTGAACTTAGAAAAACTAGCCAAAACTAGATAAAATGCAAAGGGAACTATGAATAGTAGAAAGGCCATAATCCACCATTAGCCGCCACGGGGGCACTATGAAATGCCACGAATCTGAATTTACCTACGTCCAAATTTATCGATCCACGAATGTTAATTACCTGATTTGTTACAAATTCATTTAATTTATTTATAAAAATATCTTAAATTTTGTATGTATTGAAGCTCTTTCTTAGTAAGGAGTCCTTCCTAAAGACGGAAACTGCAAAGTTAACGCGCGTTGACTCAGGGGGGGTAACACTAGCTTCTATACGTTTCAGGATCTAGATAGGTTTATAAGTATAGATCCCGGTCACCTTCTTAAGGGATTACCATCACCAATCAAAAACGCAGATAGAGCTGTGAAATTTTTTAAGTAGATTAATGAAATAATAATAATACATACGCTCAAATTTTTTGATAATTTTCTTGTAGCTAATTACTTCGTAATTAATTACTAAAGTAGGCTACTTTTTTGGAGGTTATACATAGGTTCTTATGGAGAGTCCGGTTTAGTTTTTAGAAGCTTAGCCATTTTATGGAAAACGCAGATAGCTTTATCAAAAACTAAAGATAGATAGAGGAAACAATAAGGAAACTTTTGATATAAAAATTAATAGGGCTTTGAGACCTTTTTATTTTACAATAAATAAAAATAAATTTTTGTCTTTGTCTAAATACTTAATTAGAAGTGAAAAACAAGATTTTCTCCTTCTTTTTCATCTCGTTCGCACTCATAGAAATATTATGTTTCTAAATGCCATCCGCAAGAGGTCTCCAGATATGCGTGGGTAACACCTTAATTGTTCGTTAACTAGAGCTAAGACAAAGACTTCTTAAGTTGTGCAACTAATTATTGATATAGAGTAAAATGTCTTTTTATTTTTTAATTCTCAAGTTAATCAAATTCATAAATATCTCAACAAAAAAAAAAAAAAAATGTCAAGTATTCGAAATTGTCACTAATTGTGAGTATATTAATTAAGATGTGATACCAGAAAGACAAGAACAAAATATATTTTTGACGAATGTAATTAAGTATTAACTATTGAAAAAAAAAATTTTAAACTTGACCCCACCTGATGTAAAATATATGTCTTGAATACTGATATTTTATTTGGTAAAAACCAGGTGGGGTCAAGTTAAAAATTTTTTTTTTCAATAGTGGAGACTTAATTACATTCGTCAAAAATATATTTTTTTCTTGTCTTTCTGGTATCACCTCTTAATTAATATACTCACAATTGGTGACAATTTCGGATATTTGACACTTTTTTTGTAAAAAAAACTTTTGTTTTTTTTTTTTGTTGAGATATCACATCTTTTTTTAAAGTGAACAATTTATTTATTTATGCTGTCAAAGTAGTTTGGAGGTTATGTCGTGAATACAAACAAATAATAACATCCCTAGCGGAACACTCAACAACAGTTTGATAGCGATTTGTTAACGTTGCTTACAAGGGACATAGTCGTACTATTATTTGGGCTTGGAGGACTCGTATATCACTACGTTTATATTGTGGCCCCTCTTTAAAAATTTTGTTACGCTTTTGCCTTGAAAATCGTAGTGTGTGTATAAACAGATAGGCGCCTACACTATTCCAGCAAGCAAAATGGAAATCGTGAGACACTGTATTTTTTTATATGTATACTACCACTACTACAGCGCATCATTGTGTATGTCACGTTGGTGTATAACACCCCGCTCGGCAAGTAAAAAGTAAACAAGGAGAAGAGAGCAGTGTTGCCGGATCGCAATTCTCTCATGTCCTCTCGTTGCGAGAAAGACGAAAATTTCAAAATTTAACATTAAATAGCTGTGTTCGATGGTCATCTCGGCTCAGTTCCGTCTCACTTACGGCTCACTTATGGCGCTAGCGACGTACGGTTGTTTGAAGAACTACAAAGGCACAAAATCTCAATACAGGTGCCTATCTATATCATCACTGTAAATAAACAATATTTATTGGGGCATTAATACAGTGATGATATAGATAAGCACCTGTATTGAGCTATCTGCTAATTCACTACTTTTCATACCTAATAAACAAAATAATGAACAACACCAACTATCTTTAAAATCAACGTCAGAAAAATTTAAATTTTATCGTATTCGTCTGCCGAGCACTACAATTTGATAGTAATTTGAAAATTTTTAGTGAAAAACGAACTCGTTAAAATAAAATGTACGGTATATCAACTTATAGTCCTATCCTCGCGTATAAAAGTTGTCAACTTTGATATTAATTATCTCAAAAACGACGTCATAAAAATTGAAAAAAATTGAGAGTATAGATATTTATTTGATTTGAAAAATGAGCCAAAAAAAAAAAAAATTGGGTGACGATTTTGTATCGCACCACGTATCCAAATATACCACGATAATTTCACAAGGGTTGTAAGGCCTTATGTTTGATACAGGGCTATCAAAGGATGTGGAGGATAGGTTGTAACTTGAAATAATAGGAATAACACTTTAAATAAATCCAAACACTGTGGCTTAAATTCTATTAATATATTCACTTTATTATTTCACTAAAATTATAATTAATTGTATTGTATATTGTATATTGAGTTGACTCTAACAAGTGTTGTCATGGACAGACACTACTATTTTATACTGTAAGTATAAATCCGTTGTACGTGAATCAATATTAATTAGAGATGTAACGTAAACGAGTGTTGAAGAGCAACTGATTTCTCAGTTTGTTGAAAATTATTAAGTCCAAAAAATAGGTGTGTACTTAGTTAAAAAATTAGTTTTAATTGGTCAAAAATTAGTTCAAGAGAGGGTAAAAAACTAGGTGTAGGTGGTGGGATTTTTAGACATAAAATTGGGCCTTGTGTGGTCCAAAGGGTGACATAAAAAATACCATGTGTAAACAAAAAATATAGATTTTATGACCGGAAAGTCCAAGACGTTTTCATGAATTTAGTTTATTTTAAAAAGTTATAAATTTACTTTTTTATTGTCGATTTTACGATCATTCTGTGGATCGAAAATACGTTAGTGCAGTTGTTTGACAGATGTGAGATTTTCTCTAATTCTTGACAAATAATGTTTTAAAAAATATGTTATAATAGTACCAAAGAGAAACTTGAGTTTATGGTTTTATTTGTTACGTGATTTTTATTCAAAAAATCTATGCATGAGTTGACCATGTGTGGGAATATTCGAGTTTGTAAAAAAGCTATTAAAAAGTACATAAAATCAAATTGTTAGTCATATGTTATTCTAAAGTTTGTCGTTTCACGAAGTAGCCATAAAAAACAGAGTAATGTTTAAAACTTATCAACTTATTGTATTTTGTTTAAAAAATAAAAAGAATAAAAATCTGGTCAGTCTGGGACCGACAGACATGTGGTTCGACCCGGAACATTCTCCCCCCGTTGAGAGGTCGGCCGATCAACTTAAATATCTAGAACAGAATAAAAGTGTTAGTAAATGTAAATTTAATTTATTCTAATGTCATTCTGGGTCACAAGGAACCAGTGGTGCTGTTTGCTTGATGTTGCGTTTGTAGGTGACCGTACGGACAATACCATCTGTCCCAGGATGCGATGGTTGATCATCTCGTTGAGATGTTCGTTGTGCCCACGTTGCCAAAGTTCTTTTTTTGTATGTTCAGTCAGTTGCCATCTAGACAACCTGTTCATAGTCATGTTGTTGTATTCAGAATTCTTTGTTGTTGTAGGAGCATGTCCAATTTTGTCAATAAATGGCGTGAGTTTAATCCATTTTCTTGTTTGCTTAAATTGTTTTTGAATTTTTAGAATTTTCAATTCATCAAAAATTATTTCTTTTTGTACTAGTTCAATTATTGAATTTGTAGTATATTGTTTTTCACATAATCATTATTGTTGTTTGTTTTCATTTGTAAACCATATGCAATGTCATTTTGTAATTTATTCCAAGATAAATAAATAGTAAAAATGTTGTAATTGTTTTTAATGTTAATAGTTACTTGTATTTGTGACGAAATTGTTGTAGTTTTGTTGAGACATGTGTTGACCTTGAGCTCAGGTAGATTGCAACCCTCAGTCATCTTGAAATTCGGCCAGCCATCTGGATCTTCACACAGCCAAGACGGCCCATGTTGCCATGTTGTTGTTTTGATGTGTATTTCTAGTAGTAGACCTCTTGAAATTAGGTCAGCTGTTTTGTCAAGTGTATGTACATGACACCATTGTGTAGAATTTGTTTTTTCTTGTATTTTGGCAATTCTATTTGCCTTGAATGTTTTCATAATACTTAGCTTCTTTTTTAGCCAGTGTATGACAATTGTAGTGTTTGACCAAAAATATGTGTCATCTATTGTTGTGTGTATTGCTTTAATTGTCGATGTGTAAAGCGAAGCAAACTTTGTCATTTTGTCAAATGTAATTGTTCTAATTGTGTAAACCATTGTGTTTGTGGTAGATTTCCAGTACATATCAAGTGTTTTTCTTGCACTGGAGACATTTAGTTGTGATTGTGCATACTTTTTAGCCTCTGAAAGGCTTTCTAAGAGTCTAGGCTCATTGGATGTCCATTGGTGTATGTTTAACATACCTTGTTGTAATGAAGGAGTTAATTCCTTTGTCTTGATAATACCAGACGTATTTTTCTGTAAAATATGTTGATATTTTCTTTCTTGTAAATGTACTAAAAATTGTCTGAGTAATTTCTCAATGTCACCAGTATGTATGTACTGGTGTAGTCTAAATCGAAGTGATAATGAGAAAATATCCATTTGTATTGTTGGGCCAACATGTAGTAATTCATTGAGTGAGTGCCCCTTGGAACTTGTGGTTGAGCCGTCGTACACGACTCGTACTTTTGTTGTTTGGCTTTCTTTTTTTATTACCATATGATGTGGTAAATAAAAACCATCTTCTTGTAGTTGTTCTTTTAGTACTTCAGACCTGTGACTTAGGTATAAGCAGTCTTGAAGTACTGTGTTGTATTGCATTTTTAGTTCTGCATTGTTTTGTAACTTTCTTTTCATCGAATTAAGTCCTGTAATTGCTGTAATTCGTGTCTCTCCAAATTGATCGACAGTTTGTTTAAATGGTAAGGTGACGACAGATCGACCTTCTTTTTTGTTTGTAACATGTTGTAGAAAGTATTCTTCACATGCTTGTTCATCTACGGTGAGATGACTTGTTTGTAATTTGTCTTTAATTTCCCCGAATTTAGGTAAATTAAATTGTGTGTCTGATGTCAGGTGACAAGACACTTGCTTTGTGGATTTGTTTGTAGGTGCTTTATTATACATACATTAATTCCTTAGCTACATCTTTTCCTTAGCTACTGCTTTTCCTTGGACATTTTTTATTTATTTTATAAATAAAATACGTGTAAATTTATTTTTCAATAATAAAAATGTCCAAGGGAAAGCAGTAGCTAAGGAAAAGATGTAGCTAAGGAATTTAGGTTTCCAAGAATTTATTTCCTTGAAACATAATTCTTCGGAAACCTTATTTATTTTTCAACAATAAAAATGTCCAAGGAAAAGCAGTAGCTAAGGAAAAGACGTAGCCAAGATGTTTCAAGAAAATAAATTCTTGGCAATCTCAATTTCTTAGCTACATCTTTTCCTTAGCTACTACTTTCCCTTGGACATTTTTATTATTGAAAAATAAATTTACACGTATTTTATTTATAAAATAAATAAAATGTCCAAGGAAAAGCCGTAGTTGAGGAAAAGATGTGGCTAAGCAATTAATGTTGTTTTAAACATAATTTTTTTTGCTACATTAATTCCTCAGCTACATTTTTTCCTCACCTGCTGCTTTTCCTTGGGCTTTTTATTGATTTAATAAAAAACATACATGCAATTTTATCTTTTAAAAATATTTCTTAAAAATACTCGATATTTTTTTAATTAATTATCCAAATTGTTTTTAAAAAAATAATTCCTTATAACAAGCAGTATTTAAAAAAAAAGCGCTACGAGAGAAATTAAAAAAGCAACTCGATTTTCTCAAGGCATCACCTAATTTGACTTCAGCTGAATTCGGCAACGATGACGAAGTCAATTAAGCGAAGCCTTGAGAAAATCACGTTGTTTTTTTTATCTTATCTCGTGGTGCCCTGTGAATTTCACCGGAGAATGCTAATTCAATGCAATCACGAGATGTCAACAGGGCAACTCGCACTAAATCAAGGGATGCCACTAGATTTCTTAAATGTATCCTCAGGTTTTGAATTGATAATACCGAGAAAAAGTGAGGGTCAAGAATATAGTTATAAAATTCAGAAAATCACGGGGTAACACTTAAGCTTTCTAAGTGTGCAATCGTGAAAAGCCAGTTGTATGTCAATGATTCCGTCGACTCGGTGTTCCCCTCAGATAATCAGAGCGAAATTCTGTCCGTGTAGAAGTCAAAAAAGAAATATATTAGACGGTAAGCTGATGGCAAAAAAAACTAGACACAACCTAAATGGTCAAATATTTGGTCAGTGGTAGTCCCCGAGACCCAGAACACGGTGCACCTACTCCCTACTGTTTGGATTGGTAACAATCCCCAGGTGAGACAGGTAAAAAATCGATAATTTGCACAGCTCGTAATTACTCAATTTTTTATTTAATACTTTCAATTTTATTAATTTAATTTAATTTTGAAATCCCTACTAAATTAATTAGCACCCGACCGAGATATTAATTTTTGAAAATTGAAAAGTATACGAATTATTATTATTATATGAGGCGCGTTGAAAATAATAATAATAATTCGTATTTTCTTCGATTTTCAATAATTGATATCTCGGTCGGGTGTCAATTAATTTAGTAGGGATTTTAAAATTAAATTAAATTAATAAAATTAAAAGTATTAAATAAGTAACAATTAGCTGTTACCTGTCTACCTGAGATTGATACCAATCAAACAGTGAGGGAAGCACCGTTTATTCTGGTCTCGACTGAACAAATATTTGACCATTTAGGTTGTGTCTAGTTTTTTTTGCCATCAGCTTACGGACTATATATTTTTGATACCTGTAATTAAGTCTGAAGTCTGAACTATTAAAAATTGAAATTTTATACTTGGTCTCACCTGGTTCTTCCAAAATAAAATTTCAATATTAGGTATAGATATATATTTTAGATCAAGTACAACCTTTATTTATTTATTTTTTTTTTTTGTTGAGATATGATTTTTCCTTAGATTGATTGTTTATTCTTTTGAAAAAAAATGTAAATCGTCTCAACTAAAAAAAAAATGTTCTCAAATCAAGACAACTTTTTTGTTTTGCATTGATATATTTTTTTCATATTGTTGTACTTAAGCACAAAGTTTGCGAAAAAAAATTTGCTCACCCGAAAAAAATAATAAACAAAAGGAAAAATATTTCTACCAGGGTAGTTCAAATATACTATCGAAACTGAGTGTTTGTCATGAAAAAATTATTTTAAAATAAATTCTAATGTATTTCAAATTAGTCGAATATTATTTACGAATTTTTGGACATAATATTCCATTTTTTAAATGCTATTTAATATAAAAATTTATGACTTGACTATTCTCCCATTTTTGAGTCGATTGTGTGTCATTTTGTGTACAATCAATGCACAAACCGACCGTTGTATTGGCGTCACATTGTGTCGTCATTTTTACTAGGGTCCTGAATAATTAAATTAAAATGAATCAAAAAATAATTTAAAATCCTATGAAATAATAATAATATTTACTTTATTGTCTAGCACAATGTCAGATCAAGGTTACTGCACTGGTGAAATCGTGGAAAGCCAAACAATGTTTGAAAAGATATTCGATGAAGCAGTAAGTTCCCATTCGAGTATTTGTTTTTATGGTCCAACTGGTACTGGAAAAACAAAAATGCTAATGCGGCTGTATACGGAATTACGTAAAAAAAATAAGGTCAAGATAACATCATTAACTGCACGAGGAGCTGTCCGATTTCGAAAAGAACTTGGTGAAGGAAAAACACTTACCAGACTTAGTGGTGTTGGTACTAGTGAAAATGAGAATATTGTGTCTGCCATGGATTATCTCGCAAGTGAAATCTCTGAAACAGATATTTTATTAATTGATGATGTTAGTTTGATGAATCAATCTGTTTTTGAAAAAATTCACAATTGCTTTTGTCAAAAACGTAATGAATACAAAAAACCATTCGGTGGAGTCCGATTAATTATAGCAGGAGATACATACATGACGCCATCAGATGAGTTTCCAAGATTTTTCGAATCTTACATTTGGGATAAATGCGCTTTTGTCACGTATGAGTTGACAAATTCTTTTCGTTATGATGCTAAAAGTCAACACTGGTTCGATATGTTGCTACGAATTCGTTGTGGAACAGTTATAGATTCCGACTTGGAAAAAATTAAAGAACTTGTTGCAGATGAAAATGAAGTCAACCTACGTTTGCAAGAATATTGGAAAGATAACGAAACACATGGAACTACTGAGTTTATAATGTATATATGCACTCGTAAGGATGAAGTTAAGTCACATAACGATGAACAGCTCCGAAAAATCGAAAACTCAGAAATTATACCTTTAGAAGCTCATGATGAAGTTCCTGAATCAGAAAAAATAAAAAATATACTTACAGTGAAACTGGATAATGAAATTGATAAAATTATTGAAATGAAAATTGGCGCTACTGTTGTTACTACACGAAACCAATCGAATATATCATCGGGTACAGTGGGAGTTGTTAAACAAATAAGTGATGACACTGTGACAATTGTTGTTACTAATAGCAAAAAAGAAATTGAAATTAAACGTTGTTCATATGATGTTGAATATGAGGACGAAAAAGAAACATACTATGCAAAACGTCTTCAATTTCCTATTACGCTGGGTTATGCTACGACAATTCAGAAAGTATTAGGTATTGAGTTTGAGAATGCTGTTATTTCTTTAAAAGAACTATGGTTGGAAGGTTATTTTTATACCGCTCTGAGTAGAGTAAAAAATTATAAAAATATAACACTCTTATTACCCCCGTATTTTTCCATACGCAGTTTTATTAAAAACTCTTCACGAAATGGTGAAGCATTTAACAAACTAATTAACTTAAATCAAGATTAAACTAGAAACATTTTTTTTTACATGCCACACGTTGAATCAAAAATTAAAATAATGAACATTCAATTTAACTTGAATAATGAATAAGAATAAAAAAAGAAATATTGAAAATATTCTGTTTTCTAGCATTGAGCATAGGAGCTTCAGTAAATAATAGGTTGTAACCAAGTATTTTTAAATGCCATAATTATTAAATAATCATACCAACTATTAAATGCTATTGAAATTTCGATAGTGAAATTTAAATTCTCAAGAGAATGCCGTCACTTCGTGCCAGGCCACTTGCCAGGACGGTCGGTCTTTCTAATAATCATCAAATAATAAAACTCTACACTACGTTGTGGAAAACGAAATATATGAAACTCAATAAAGGCACCACGTAAAATATATTAAACATGATAAATATGAATCAATCTCGAGCATCAAGGACAACGCAAAGACTGTAATGTATGTTAGAGGGTAGGTATGGATATATGGATATATAGATATATATTTCTAATATGATTAGATTATTATATTAGATTATCTAATATGATATTTCGATGATCCTACTACATCAGCCACGTATATGACTGATGCGTTGTTTAGTTTGAAGAATTATGAATTAGAAAAATTACTAATTACTCTGTGTCCGACCACCAATTGGTTTAAACTATAAGTTGCGTCCGAAAACTACTTTGAAAACTTGTGTTGGTAATGTGACTTTGCCAGATCAAAAATTAACCATCAATATATTGTATCACTGTTTTAAATATTTTGATTCGTAATATGAATATCAAATAAATAGTCTTAATTTGTTTCAAATAATAAAATTTTGTTCTTCATTTCAAATTATAGGTATATCTAAAATGAAATATTAAAATAAATATAAAGTTAAGATGCAGAAAAACCACACTTTGTTTATTAAAAAAACGTTATTAACTATTGAGTATATACCGTCATGGGCACGAAAAACGAATTCCTCACGAAATTTCCTTGAAGAAAATGGTATTATATATGCGGAACATATTACTAGTATTGGTGTAAAAATCGATTCAAGTGATAAGTATCATGTGTTTGCCACTTGTATATAAACATCTCATTCATAAGAACCATGTCATGATATTGAAGGTCAATTTAAAAAAATTAATGGTGAAATATTATCAGTAATATGTTCATGCAAAGCTGATCTAAGAGAAAAATGTAAACATATCCTTGGTTTCCTTATTTACTGTTCTTTGTAAGTTTTATTTTTATAAATATGTATTATGTTTATACGAATGACAGGTTAAAGTGACAGGTTCACAACAACAATTTTTGTTCTCCTCATAAGTAGTTGGTAAATTATATACTATAGGTATGGCAGTGCGCAGCCTGGTTTGGCCGCTGTGAATCGACCAATCAAAAGGTCACCTTCTCGCCACAAAAATGGAAGACTTTATGCGCGCGCGATACAAATTTGTTAAGAAAATTTTCAAGTTTTTTTTAAATTTTTCAAAAGTTATCATATTTATTCAACTAGATTTGGTATATTTTATAATGATTCACATACATCAAAAATAAAAATTAATTATTTATATTAAATAAATAAATCCAAGTATAATAAATACAACACTGCAAAAACTGCGCCTTTGGATTATAGGCACTGTTCCATTGGATTCATGGAGCACTGCTCCGCTAAAGTTGTTCCTTTGATTTCTTGGTCCTGTACCTATATATTTGTTGAGCAGATTTCGGCGTTTCGGAGGCATGCGCAAACACAACTACATTATATTTTTTCTCTCTCTCTATTTGTACTTTTATATCTGTCATGTCATGATATTTACATCATAAATATTCATTTATAAATTATTCTAAATATTCTATATATCTTTAGTTATTAAATTTATCGAATATTTAACATATATGCATTCATATATATGTTAATTGTTTAATAGTTACTGATATAGAGAGGTTATGTTATGTGTATGCGTGTCTCTTTCTTAATTCGAGTGACGGCTCAGGCTGCTCAACGAATACAGTTGAACAGTACCTTTGAATTAACAGAGCAACTGGGGTGCATTCCTTTAAAAAAAAATTTTTTTTCGTTTTGCAATTTCGCCCTGTAATACCGACTAAAAACTAGAAACAGAAACAACGACAAAAGTGATAAATTTCTCTATGCAATATTCCAGGCTTTACAGTTTACGATAATGTGTGGTACGAGCTATGTGACAATAACAAACAATCACAACGAGTCAATTTTCTATCTATTTCAGTTTGATATAAACATTGAACAGTTATCCATCTAATAATTGGAAGCCAAAAAAAATAACGTCATGTGCCAGTACTGCCACTACAAGAAACAGCTTTTTCCTATAAAATTTTGGCCGGTATTACAGGGCGAAATCGCAAAACGAAAAAAAATTTTTTATTAAAGGAATGCACCCCTGGACCGATATCGGTGCTCCTTGAATATCATTGAGCAGCGCTCAATAAAATGTGCTCCATGAATTCAATGGAACAGTGCCTATAATCCAAAGGCGCAGTTTTTGCAGTGAACACAACCTCTATTGTTTGTGGCATAAAAAAAACAACAATATTGAAAATATTATAATTTATTTGTTAAACTGTCTTGGTTTTTTTATTTTTTTGATTTTTTATAAACATGCTCCACATATATTTATTAGTATTTACAACAATATAAAAAATAGTTGTCAAAACAGTATGTTAGAGAGAGAGGCTCTTATAATAGAGTGTTTAGAAAGAAAAGCAAAACAGCTCGATGGCGCGTTGTTGATTGGTTGAAAAATAAGGCTGCGCAGAACGCGACGAAAAGCATGGACTACTGCCATACTACACCATAGTACTTCTACCCATGGTACTTGATATATTTTGGGATGCTATTTTACAAAATTCTTCTCCTGCCCGGGATTTGATCCCTATTCAACATCTAAAATTTGCCAATAGTTTTTTTATTAATTAATTATGGCAAATGTTGCTAAGGAATTAATGAAGATTACTAATTAATTTATTTGATTACATCTTTCCCTTAGCCATTTGCCAATAGCTTTCCAATTTTCTATGGAAGAAATAGCTAAGGAAAGGATATAGCCAAATAAATAAATTATAATTTACTATATTCATATTTGTTAATAATTATTGCAAAAATAATGATTCAATCATTAATTCTAACGCTGCACCTAATTATTCTAAGTCCGCGTTTATCAATTTTTTTTCGAGTTTTTTTTTTTCTTTTCTAAAAAAATTTAAATAAATTAATAAATGAAATATTAATAATTAATTAATTAAGTATTAACTAATTAAAGTAAATCAATTTAGAAAAATTATTCTAAGTGGCAATCTTTCATCTGAAGACTTTTTGTCTTCGATGAAAAGATATGTTAAATTTTTTAAGTTCAAAAGATGTCACGAATACTCTCGAATACATTTGAAATACTCGAATATCAAGAAAGATAAATCAGGGATAAGCGTCCCGGACAGAGAGTATTCGTCCTCTTCATGAAAATATCACGAAATACATTTAAAACATCGACAACGATTAGAAAATATCACCGAATACTATATGAAAACTCAGAAAGAGTAAAAATACGTCTCAAATACAAAATTTTTTCATCTCGGGGCGTCAGTAAAGTATACAAATTTTAGACATTAGAGGGCACTTATTATTTTTTTAAGCTATGGTTACAAGGGTGCCTCTTTGAACCCAAAGAATTATCCTACCTTGGGATTTACATACCGCCTTAATTGCTTCAAGAACCCATTGATATTTTTTTCTCAAACTTTTAGTTTTATATAAAAGTTTAAGTTGAACTTAAAAAAAAATGAAATCTCCCTCCCTGGTGAAAAAAATCTGGCAGATTCTGTTAGATTCTGGCAGATTCGGGTAGATTCTGCAAGATTCGACAAAAAAATGAAAAAATCTGGCAGATTCTGCCAGTCAAATATTCGGCTTTCAACAGTCTGCCAGATTCTGTCAGGTATTGCCAGTCAAATATTCGGCTTTCAACAGTCTGCCAGATTCTGTCAGGTATTGCCAGTCAAATACTCGACTTTCAGCAGTCTGCCAGATTCTGTCAGATTTTGCCAGCCAAATACTCGATCTTAACAGTCTGCCAGATTCTTACAGATTCTGCCAGATTCTGTCAGCCACATATTCGACTTCCAACAGCATGCCAGATTCTGCCAGATTTCTGAAAAAATGGCCTTATTTTTTTTGGCCTTCCCGGCTCTGATGATACATTATATGCAATTCTAATATATATAAAGTGTATATCAGCTGCTAGATATTGTGCTTAGCCCTAATATTAGCCAAACAATCAATAACTACTTTATTTTACCAGCCAAATTTTTTTACCTAGCTAGATTTTTTTTGTCTAAATTTTTTTATTTATTTATTTTTTTTGTCGTGATTTTTTCTGTAGAGTTTTTTTTGGAAAATTTATTTTGGAATCAAAAATAGATGTATTTTTTTGCCTAGAATCGCTTTTTATAAATTCTATTGGTCTCTAACTATATTTTGACTTTACTCAGGTAACACCTTAATTACTGATTTACAAATTCCATCGTTTTATTTATTTATTTGATGTACGTCACTTAATACAGCTGACACACAAATTGCATCGTTAATGCATAATATCGAATACCGCAATATTTAACTCACTTACCAAATATTCTATACAAGCTACTATACAGGATGAAGCGTAAGTCGCGATCAGTAGTTATACTACGGGATTGTACGTGAAATTTTAAATGGTAAATATTTTTGAATTTTGGGTCTACGACGCTTTGTACCTGAGTTATTAAAGTTTTAAATTAACCAATCAGAATCGAGCGTTAAAAATTATTATCATTATGGCGTCTGTATCCACGTGTGTGCTTACGTGCCATGAATTAAATTCTTTTTGTTTTTTTAATTAATTCAAAATTCGAACGCAAGATGTATCTAAATCATAAATTCGCTGGATGAATGCGTAGCTGTAAACTCACACACATAGCACTCACACTAATCATAACAAAATAATCATTTTTAATTTAAAATCACATTTATATTTTTATCACATGTCATTTATTAATTGATCAAATTTCAATTTAAAAACACTTTTATATTTTTTTTTGATCACATTATGTCATTATTTTATCAATTTGATCAATAAATAAATCTCATAATGTGATCAAAAATATAAATGTAAATTAGAAATGATTATATTTTAAAATAAAAAAGTGTCAGCTGCATAGCCTTCATAGCTGTATAGCATAACTTTATCAATAATTTTTCAAACTCAAAAAAGATGGGCTCTTTTTGGGTTGTCATTCTAAAGTATTGAAATTGTTTTTCAAATATTATATTCTTTTTTAAGCCTATTGTTGTGCTACCTTAAGCCTAAGCTAGCACAATTTTTTCAATTGTCAAAAAATTTTAATCGCATAGGATGCAGTCTAGATTGCGCAAAATTATGGCCCCCATTTCATTTAGTTATCTCTATATAGACGGTGAGTAGGTTGCAAAAAACCTGAACAGAACCGTATATTACAAAAATTCGTTCAATGGTAGTCCTCGAGACCCAGAACACGTTGCACCTATTGGTTTCCGTTTTAATGACCTGCCGTCCACAGGTAAGCCAGGTAAAAAATCGATAATTTGCACAGCTCGAAATTACTTAATTTTTTATTTAATACTTTTAATTTTATTAATTTAAGTTAATTTTGTAATCCCTACTAAATTAATTGGCACCAGACCGAGATATTAATTTTTGAAAATTGAAAAGTATACGAATTATTATTATTATATGAGGCACGTTGAACAGCTATTACACGGATAATTGTTTTTTATGAAATACTTTTTTAAAGAAACTAAAAATGTATAAAAGCTGAAAAAATGTAAATGCGGTGAAAAATTACTTTATTGAAGTCGGTATGAAAAATAGCCGCCGGCGTATAAATGATTTCTATACTGGGACACAGAAATCTCATAAAGATCAAATAAAGAGTTCTGATAGTAACCTAAAAAATTTGTTGATATTCACTTATTTCATGATTTTTACCATTTATATTTTTCAGCTTTTAAACATTTTTAGTTTTAAAAATAAATTAACTAATCCCAAGATGTCAGGTTTTAATAACATTTCAATAATTGAATTATAGACTAAAATATTTGTGAGCAACTAGATAAATAACAAAACTTGATATTTAACAAATCACATCAACAATAAAGTATGAAATTATATGAAAATGACAAACATATAACCTTCATATCTGTCATTTTAATGCAGAGATTTTTTATTTTAATCTTTAATAATTATAAATATAAAAAATAAATCAAAGCATCGTAATTTGAATTAATTTGTTCCTCAATTATTTTCCTTCTTATTTTTAATTATCATAATGAAAATTTATTCCGTAATTTTGAAAAAAAAAAAATTTAATATGGTTTTAGAATTTTTGTTATGTGTTCAATAATAAAAATTATTGAACTAAATACAAATTATTGTATGTTCAACAGTTTTTGTTTGGAGCATAACAAATTTTGTTGTATGTCTATTAATTTTTGTTTGGAGCATGACAAATTTTGTTAAACAGCGCACGGCAATTATTACTCTGCCAGATGAACAAATACTGTACTACCAGCAGAACAAATATTATAGAGTTTCAACTTCGCCTCTACTTTGTTGTGTGGCACGACAATTTTTGTCCTGTTTAAAATTAAAATTTACACCATAGATTACACATGGAATGCACAAAATTATGACTTTTTTACCATATATATACATATATCTCTATTATTTACCAAGTTGCGCTCTCATGGCTTTAAGGTAGCACAACCATTAATCAAAAAAAATATATCCGTGGACAAAAATTTTTCATTCCGCACATAAATTGTACATAATTTGCACAAAATTCTTGTCAAGGTACCGAATGGCTGTGTCATCTAGGCTGTGCTAGCTTAAGGTTGAATGTAAGTCCCATATAATCGGACGATTTTTTTGTGCTAAAAGAATTTACTTCGTGAAGTAAATTTCGGAGTTATCGAAATTGATGTTTGTTTCCGGTTTATTCACGATTCAATTAGGGTTGCCAGTTCGATTTGGGATTGATTTGCGCAACTTTCAACCGTACACGGAGAGAAATCCGCAGCAAATAATGCTGTAGAGTATCAAACAAATTTTACTGTAGTCCACTGGAAATTGAGAAGTTGCGTGGGAGAACCACCAGGATCGACTAAATTTCCCTACTACAGTAATTTTAATCAAAACAAAACAAAACAACACAAAAAATTAAATAAAACCTTATTGTTTAAACATCAGAATAAAAATGTAACGTGTTTATTAATTTTTAAAAAATAAACCATTTTATAATTTTCATGTGTTTCACCGTATTTTTATTTAGATTCATGAATAAAATAAAAACAATAAACTTTTTTAGAAGAGATTAGGAACACACTTGATTTCCAATAAATATTCGTGTCATACCATTAACTCAAGACTTCCGAAAATTCCGGTAGACTACAGTAAAAAATTTAAATGAAATATAATAATAATCATTATAATAAGTGGGAATTAGTCGCTTTAATGACGTCAGCTATGATTTTTACGATACCACTACAGTAATATATGCTGCGGATTTCTCTCCACGTGTAAATAACCTTCATTTTCGGTTTATTCACGGTTAGGATGTTTTGTTAGGGACAACTAATTTTTGTAAAGTTTATAATCAATTACTCATTAATTGACCAATCAACATATGAAAATTTTTCGCGCATTTCATAAAACTCGGTTTCTAGTATATGTGTGATTTTTTTCAAGACTTTTTTATCATTTTTTCTATCCGAAAAAATTGTTGAAATCTCCATAAGAGCCAATGTTAAATAATGTTTTCAATAATTAATTATAAAAAATTCAACTGATCAACATAAGAAAATAATTATACCGTCGTATTTAGAATTCAAAGATCTATAACTGTGTACAAAATTTCAGAACAATTACAATAAAATTTCAGAAAATCAGCAAATTATTGCGATTACAAAACAAGTCATAATGCTATAATGTTTGTTCAAGAACCAATATAAACACAATTGCACAAACGTGATTAAATAAGGATTAAATTGAAAAAATATTTCTTACTGTTATTATAGATTTATATATATATGAGAATCGGTGACAATTCTTAAGAATACGATTTAATCAGTCAAGACGAAGACATCAGACAATTCATGAATATTTCAAATAAATCAAAGGAATGAAACATGAATCAAAAGCAAATCCATTTATAATGATTTTTGAACTTAAAAAAGACCCCCTCTTGTGATCTCAGGTTCGATTCCAGCTGAGATAACTTCTGATTTTTTTTCGAAGCTCTTCTATTTTTAAAAATGACACTATAACTTTACTCGTTTTAAAGTAAACATTTTTTATTATTTATTTATTTATAAGAAGTCTTATAAAAATGTTTTATGTTTTTTTTTTATAAATCATTCATTCAAGAAATATTTATTTCTATATGAATTTCAAGTGATTTGCCCTTTTTAAATTAATTGTTACATTGACAGTTGGCACCAGCTGGCGCGAAAGTTCTTTTTTCGGTGTGCATGCCCACTTGTGCGTACATAGCTAATAAATTCGACCACTAAATTTAGTTTAATTCGGCTACTAAATTTAATTATTCAGTTTAATTAATATAGTTTTAAAACAAATACACTTATTTAGCCTGTTAAGTTTTTTTGTGAATAAAATAAAGGTATTAAAACTGATCAAAACACAGTCACACCTCGCGCGCCTAAATTGAGGCTATGTCTGAAAAACTTCAATCATTCCAAGACGTGGATCTTGATATAGCTAAGATTTATCAAAGTGACAACAATATGACATTATGCATTATTTATTCAACATGATGCAGTGTGTCATTTTATCAATGCTATGTATAAATTTATTGAAACAACATGATGATTATTGTGATGATTATCAACATGAAGCTGTGTCATATTTATCAATATCATTTGCTACAAAATTGTATAAATTTATTATGAAAAGGCGACGTGAATTTATGGCTGGACATGTTGAGTTAAGACATTTATTAGATTATGATGAACAATGTGTAAAAACATCACTTGATAAAAAGACCAGCTACGATAACTTTGAAAAAAAAATGGGTAAAAGACTTGTTGTGAAATTGGAAAAGCTAGAAGATTTATCTAATGTCAGTTCAAAGTCACAAGCTACCAAGAATGATGATGATTCATCTGAAATTGATTGCAATGATAATAATGATGGTAGTGGTTACTGTTTTAGAAAAAGACCAAAGATAATAAGTAATTCACGCAAGCCATCTAAAAAAGAACTAATTCCATATGATAAAAAATTGAGAATTGCTCAAATGATTGAAAATCATCCAACTTGGTCAATGCAAAAAATTAAAGAACTCAATGATGTACATCATGTTTCTAGTGGACAAATAGAAATATGGGCAGAACAAGTAAAAAAAGGTGGTTCTTTTTATGATAAAATTAATCAAATTAATAACTGGGTTTTTGCCAAATGTTTGGATTGTCAAAAAAATA
This sequence comes from Aphidius gifuensis, assembly GCF_014905175.1. Lineage (NCBI taxonomy): Eukaryota > Metazoa > Arthropoda > Insecta > Hymenoptera > Braconidae > Aphidius > Aphidius gifuensis. The sequence goes on along the minus strand of NC_057789.1, from coordinate 11,779,062 downwards.
ACAAAAAATTTTCTGATGAGTGTATACAAAATTGGGCGCTTGAAGCAAAAAAAATTTATTTTTCTGGAAATATAAATAAACTTTTCACAGCATCTTCTTTCTGGATAACAAAATTTAAAAAACTTCATGGTATCACTGGTATCACAAAGGATAATCTTCAAATTGATGAGGAATTTATCAAACCAACAATAAGTACTGGTAACGTTAAATAATTTTTTTTAGCCTTTTCAATCTTTGAATTTACAAAATATTAATTAATATTATTTAGTTTTTGTAAATAAACATTATTTTATTATTTATTTTCAGATAATTTACAGAATGACTGTGCTACAAAAGATGAAACTCGTGACGATACTGATAAACTTAAGTCTATCGGCAATTTATGTTGCAACCCACTATACAATTCTTTTAATTTACGTGAGACAAAAAATATTCACATTCCTTTTGATGTGAAAAAAAAAGTTGTTGAATTGATGAGAAAAAATCCATCTTGGTCAAAAACTAAGAAAACGTAGTGGCTGTAAATATATCAGTACTTCTCAACAAATCAGAAGATGGGATAAGCAGGTGGAAAAAGGTGGATCAGTTGAAGATAAAGGTAGAGCAATTGACAATTGGGTATTTGCGAAATTTGTTGTGTATGAAAGCAGTAATAAAAAAATTACTGATAAAATGTTACAAAAATGGGCATGTCAAGCAAAAGAAATTTGCTTGCCAAATGTTAATAATTTTCCTAATTTCAATGGAGGTCCTAAATGGTTGTCTAAATTTAAAAAAATACACAACGTCGATGGTCCGCCCAATGATCTGAAAATCTGGAATCAATGTGATGATAATACTTTAATAAAACGTAAGTTTAACATTTATAAATGATATTAATTGTTGGCTATTATATATATATTTTTTTCATTATTTTAGTTGAATCATCTGACCCAAATGAAAATGTAGTTGTACGACGAAATATATTCAAACAAAATAAAGTAATTGTTCCGTATGAGCAAAAAGTAAAAGTTGTAAATACTGCTCTTGAACATCCTGATTGGACAATCAAAATGATAAGAACATACACTCAATGTTATGTCAAAGATCGTTCTGTTATTGCAAAATGGATAAAACAGTTAAAAAACGGCGGAACATTAGAACAAAAAATCAAAGCTATTAATGAAAAAGTATATGAAAAATGCATTGATTATATAAAAAATCACAATGAAAATCTAAACTATTTGATGATTAAAAATTGGGCACTTGCAGCAAAGAATGCATTATTTTCGGAAAATTGTAAAAATTTTAAATTTGCCGCATCACGTGGTTGGTTTACAACATTTAAAAATACTTATTGTAGTACTGAAATATCACTAAATTTGGAACTTAGTGAGTTAAACACTTCAACATTAAAAAATGGTAATTTATAATTATTTTGTGTAGAATTGAAATATCAAAGTATACCATTGACAAACTAACTATTATATTATTTTTTTATAATTTAAATTTACTATTTTTATAATTTAGATATTAGTGACTCGGATAAAAAAGCTGATATATTTGGTGGTAAGGAGGCACCATATACAGATGCGCCATTGGCCTCTCAAGCAGTAAATTTAAATTCTGATGATATCAACACCGAATCTCTCAGATTAGAGGATAAAATGAAAGTTGTACAATTGGCATGTGATAATCCAACGTGGCCGCTCAGAATACTAAGAAAAGTATCTGGAATTAAACAATTAAAGACTAACAGACAACTTAAGATCTGGGCCATTCAATGTGGACGAGCTGCAAAAAAATAAAATAATGAAAATTCAAAAATAGATATATGCGTTATAAGTTATAACTCATAACAATAACTTAAACTATAAATTCATTTTCATTTAAAATTTATTCTATTCGATAGAACTATTTTGAATTATAATTTTGACATTGCTTTATAAGTGATTAGATAATCTACAAAGTTTAATTTTGCGAAATTATCTTTTTTTTTTGTGGAAAAACTAATCTTACACACAAGCAACACCTGTTCATGCGAATCGAATCAAGTTATCGATTCATTAGAATTGTCTTATTTTTTATTTTTTTCTTTTTCTTATATTTCACTAATTTTTGATATAACTTTTTATGAACGAAATGTAAAAAAAAAAACAAGTGTAATAATCATATGAATTATTTTTTTTTTACTCTTTATTTAAGTTACTTTTTTTTTTTTTATTTTATACATTACAAAATATGTCATGCAATAATTTTATAATTTTCGAGTTTACTCGTTTATCATGTATTTTTTATATTGCTGAAATCACGTACTTTATTATTTTCAATAATAATAATGTAAAAAAATCTAATAAATATACAAGCTACAAAATTGATAACCAATTTCATTTAAATTAATTATAAAAGCTCATTGGTTTTATGATCAGAATTTTACCTCCATTGGTATTTAATTATCAGTTAATACTAAATTATTATAATAGAGAGCAATTTTATCAGGAATGTGAGACACCTCAAATTCTATTTATACTTTCATTTTAATTCATTCATTTTTTATTAATTCATTTTTTCGTCACATTAAAAACTGCTTCATGATTTTTGATAAAACATACCTGTGTTTACATCTAGTTTTAAATAACTTCATCATTTCAAGAATAGCTCATCAGTTAATTTTATTTTGAACCATTAAACCAGCTGGTCCAACTTCTAGTGTTGACTTGCGATTTGTCATTTAGTTTCACCTCAATTTCATCGTCTCGTTGCCATTTTTTGAACAATATGTTAGTTATTCCCTTTATATTTTTTTTATACTCAATGCATTTATTATAAACCCAATTGTTGTCTTCTTTGCTTTCATCTTCTTCTTGTGGTTCTTCTTGCTTAACTTCAATTTTCAAACGATCAGTTTTTTTATTTTCTAAATTCTCTTTACGGGTTTTTTTAGTAGTTTTAGGTTTGCGAATTGAATTCTTACGTTCAAGTTTGACGATATTAACTTTTGGCTCAATGATTTTTAAAAAAGATGTTTCTGTATTTTTACATAATTTGTTATCAATTTTCAAATCCGTGTAACTTCCTGTGATATTATATCTTTTTTTAAATCTTCCTAACCAGCTTTTACCTGCCGTAAAATTAATATTGTCAGCGTTCATTTGACTCATTGCTTCGAATCCCCACTCACGAATATGATGGTTTGACATTTTTACTTTTTTTTTTTGGTGCTCAATACATTTTTTTATTACATAATGATCAATAGCTTTTAATTTTTCGCGACAAGATCCTCCGTATTTTAACTCATCGGCCCATTTATTAATATGAGCCCGGTAAAATACTTTTTTAAATCCACTATTTTCTCGCAACATTTCTAATGACCAGGTAGGATTTTTTTGTGCCATTTCAACTATTTTTACTTTTTCTTCATATGAAGGCATGCAGTTACTTGTGACAATATTTTCACTCTTAATATATTTTTCTACAGGAATTATTTTTTTCATTTCACTTTTATCATTCTCTTTGAAGTTATTTATATTTGACTTTTTCCGACGCCCATTTATTTTATCAGATTTAATAGCTTTTTCATAACCAGGAATACTTGGATGAGCTTTAGTTTTGTCATAATAAGAGCTTCTCGTTCGACGAGTCGTTGACTGCAATGGTATTTTATCAATTCGTACGCGCAACACCTTACCATTAATAACAGTATTTGTTTCATTCAATTTTTGATTACTTTTCTCACATGTATTAAGAATAGATGACTCTGTAACAAACAAAAAAATTGAGAAATACTATTTAATCTATTACAATTAAAATTTTCAATTACGGTAAATAAATTCATTTAAACTGTGATAATTAAAGTGATTAATTAAATTTTTATAAAACACTTTGACGATTACCTTTTTGACATTCATCGTTTTTTAACTTTTCACATATATCTTTTGAAATAACAGAGGTTGCTGTTGTTATTGATGATGATGATGATGATGATGATGATGATGAGATGTCTGCTGAGATAGTTTGCTGGTTTTCAATGATTGTAGCATCATTTTCTATTTTCACTGGGGTCTTATAACTGGTGATTGAATCCACACTAGACATCCTATTCTTTAGAATAGTTACGTCATGTGTATTATTTATAGTATTGTTTTGTTCGATAATTTTAGTGGAGATTTCTGTTTCGATGGATTCAACTGGCTCTAATTTTTCTTTTTTGATTGATACAGTTTGGAAGTTTTTAAAACAAGGTCTAATGCGATTAAGATACACAGCAGGAGGCTTATTAGTTTTTTTTTTGTTTGACTTTGAATTTATTTTCTTTTCCCACGATTCTTCGTTATTGGATTTATCAGTGGCTTCTACATAATTTCCTGGAATATTTTCAGTGTCAATAGAAAGCTCATCTAAAAAAAATTAAATAAATTTAATTAACCAAAAAATTATGTAGTTATGCAGTTATGTAGTTCATTGTCAATATATTTACCTGTTTTTAGACGCTTATTGACACAGCTATAACTTATTTCAGGTGTATGTGCAACATTAAAATGTTCGGATTGATCATAGCTTGAATTTTCCAAGGTTTGTTTTTTAAAAATGGTACTACCATCAGCAACATTTAAATTTAATTTCATCATGGGTTTTCTGATTATGTTTTGAGATTGCTTCAACTCATCAACTGGAGATATAAAAAATTATAATTATTAAATTATTTTTATTCTTATATTTCACAGTAGTTTTCGATTATTAAGTACTTTTATTACCTAATTTGTGGTCACTATTTGGTTCACTATTCTTCCCAATTTCGGACTTATTACTCGCATCAACAATGTGATTAGCATTAGATAAAATGATTTTATCTAAAATTTTTAACATAGCATCGTACATTTCATTGCCATAATAATTAAAAATATTTGAAGGTTCACTTTGTTGATTTATCATCATGCTGCTTATGTCATCACTGATATAGTACTTTTTTTCCATCAATAACTTCAAGCAGATAATGAATGATTTAGAAAAAATTTTTTTATCTTCAGCTTCAACACTTTTTAATCGAGACATGATGAAGTATATTTTTGTTTATAAGAATGAAAAAATAATATTTGTATTTATTTGTTGCCCGTTGCCGCTCGTGCCCTTGTGATTTGTGAAAAATAGACCATCATGTCTGACGTGTGTCAATGTGTGTAGAGAGCTGGGAGCCGGTTAATAACAGCTGGTTAAGCGAGTGCATGACATGGAGGTGAATATGTATCATGGAGGTGTATAAAACTCCATGATATGTATACACCTCCATGGTGCATGAGTATGAAAATTTTTTTTTCGCTCTGCAATATCGCCCTGTAATACCGATCAAAATTTTATAGAAAAAAGCTCCCCGCACCCGAATTGGTTATAATCAGTTAGCCGACAATTGACGGGCCGACATAAAACTAATAATTGTAATCGATTTGTACTTCAATGTAATGTATTTGTAATTATTTGTAACCCCCCTCATTAATTGCAATTAATTAATTAAAATTCTATGTTGCACTTAGCCGACCAATTATAAGGAACAGCTGTAAAAATTAATTTATGATTGTATTTTAAAGGAAATCATTATTGTACATTCCAAATATATATTTATAATGTTTGTCCGAGGTCAACTTTTTTTTTAATTAATTAAATGAAAATTTAAAATTAATTGCCTAATTAAAGTTGTATGGCGCATGCGCCTGCCAATGTTGGACGAAAAACCGGCCCAAATATAAACTCAATTATAAGGAACAGCTGTAAAATTAATTTATGATTGGCATTTTAAAATCATTATTGTACATTCCAAATATATATTTATAATGTTTGTCCGAGGTCAACTTTTTTTTTAATTAATTAAATGAAAATTTAAAATTAATTGCCTAATTAAAGTTGTACGGCGCATGCGCGTTGATTTTTTTTTTCTATAGTAGGGGTACGTTCCAAAAATCACTCGGAAGCATGGAGGTGAATAAGGAGGGTAATCTCTCGAAATTTACTGAAGCTCACAGAATGGAGCAAGTCAGTACGTTTTTCTGCCGGTGATGACGCTTTTGCTACAACAGTTCTATGGTCACATGTTATTTTTGTTTATATTTTTCATGATAATGTGACAAGTCAAAGATAAGTACAATGCAATTAATGTTCATGAACAAAATGACTCTGATGTTATTCATGTACCAGATGAGTACGAATTATGTACCAATGCAATGTAATGTTCATGTACCAATAAATCATCATTACATATGATACATGCGTCAACTCAGACTGTAAGACCTGTGATTCATTCGAACTAAATAAAAAAATTGAATGTAAACACGGTAATTTAATTTTTAATGATCATATACTTTGATGTGTCACATTGTCATGTATTATGAGATTGCCAAAATGTAAACAAAAATACATATGACCATAGAACTGTTGTAGTACGCATCGCAAAAAGGTACTAACGCTCCATTCCATGAGAAACTTCACCAACTTTAGCCATATGCTTTAACATAGCAGGAGATTACCCTCCTTATACACCTCCATGCTCGAAGCCTGGAAGCGGCACTTATTGACGATAAAATATAGGAATAAAATAAACTTAAAGTTACACAGGTTACTGTGAATTGACAAGCAACAAAATTATATATTGCATTCCTTTAAGGTTGATTCAAGATATCTGAATTTCTGATAGACTTTCGATTTTTTGGCTTATTTTTCTAAATGAAATAATTATCTATATTGTGAATTTTTGAATTTTTCTTGTTTGCTTTTTCGAGATATTTACTGTCAAAGTTGACAACTTTAACACACAAAAGGTATACGCGTTACCTCATGTTTTTACGAATAACTTTTTTTTGTGTTGATTCAAAAGCTATTTACATTTACTATCAGATTGTAGCCCTGGACAAGAACAAAATTTACGATATTATTTCAATTTTTTCTTCTTTTTCTTTTAATAAATATTTAACTTTTAAACTTCTAAACTTTGCTAAATGCGCGGCACACAGACATGAACACAAGCATGGTTTTGGCGTATGACCATGGAGGTGTATAAGGAGGGTAATCTCTCGAATTTCACTGAAGCTCACAGCAGTCCAATTCACAGGGCAAATTTTTTACAATTTAGGGCTTTTTTTTGCGGCTGATGGCGCTTGTAAAAATTTTTTTTATATAGATTTTACATACAAAAGCTTCACAAAGCGCCACCGGTGGATGAAAAAAGCCCTAAGTATAACCTAATGAATACGGGTGCTGAATGGAGCAAAGTCATACGATTTTCTAGATGATGACGCTAGTGGGACGAGTGTCCAAAGTCACATGTTGTTTTTGTTTATATTTTTTTTTTTTTTTTGTGTAGCTCAGTTAGAGTATTCTTTTCTGTAAAAAAATAATTCAACTCAATAATACATTATTTATTTAACAAATAAAATTAAAGCAATTTATTTTAATAAACCAAACACCAAGGACAAGCAGTGTCTAAGAAAAAGACACTAAGGAATTAATTTTTGCTACCATATAAAAATTTCTTTATAGTCACATCTATTCTTTAGCTTCATCTTTTTTAGCTACATTTTCATTTGGTATTTTTATATTAATGAATTACTTTAATGTTAAATAAATAATTTTTTATTAAAAAGATAAAACCAAATAAATTTTATTTAAATTAGGTACATGTAATGCAAATGTTGACATAAAAAATAATAATATAGTCCAATTGAAGTATTGAAAGAAAAAAACAAAATGTTCATGATGACATTAATGGATATGAACCAGGAAAATAAGTTTTTAGAGGAATTATTTGTGTAAAGAAAAAGACAAAAAAAGTTACCAAAGGGTTAAGTATTTGTATGTGTGCTTTGTTGGTGATGGAAAAATCATGTTGATGGATCTCTTTTAGGATTGTTGTAACATAATTTATATCACAATTATTTTAATAATAACATAAATAAATAATGAATAAATATCATTGTTTACAGATTGAAAAAAGAGAACGTCTACATTTTTATTTATTTATGCTAGATGTACATAGTAAAATTCATCAAGTTAAAAAAACAATAAAACGTGTTTTATAGTAGTACCAAAACTTCAACCATTTGATCCAATATACCAGTTGCTGATATGATTATTGAAAAATCATGGCTATTATATGTTTTGATGATGTTGCTGATACAACGATATTGGCTCATTATTTACTGAATTATTTGATCGTGTGTAATTATTGCAATTATTAACATGTTGTTACAACAAGTAATATTACGCTCCTGATGATTTATACGAAGTGGATTACAAAGAGGAAATTTTATTCCATTTATACAAGTGTTAAAAATTATTGTTTAGTTGTATCACTTGATTCAGGAATTAATTAAAAAGATTAAAATTGGACAAGGTAAAATTGCTGTTATTTTATCAAAATACAGACCCAGATGAATTCAGTTGGAAAATGGAAAATGCTACTATTAGACCAAGTTAAGGAATTGATGTGACCAAAGAAATTATTTGGTAAGCAGCATTAATTTCTTAACCTCATTTTCACTGTCCACTTTGCCCTTGGTATTTTTTTAATTAAGATATATTGCCATTTTATTTGTTTACTAAATAATAAATACCAAAGACAAGCAGTGGCAAGGAAAAATGTTATAGTAATGCTGCTTTATCCAATAATTTTCTAGCTGCATTAATTCCTTTGCTCATTTTCTTTGGCCACTGTTTGTCCTTGGAATTTTTCTCATTTATTTAACAAATGAAATTGAATTAATACATTATAATAAATTAAAATACCAGAACAAGCAGTGGCCAACTTTTTTGAAAATCTTTTAACTATAAGAAATTGATGTGGCTACCACATAATTCCTTTTGCTGCATTAATTTCTTAACTTCATCTTTTCTTTAGCCTCCTGCTTGTGCTTGGTATTTTTTATTAAGAATCCAGCAATATGTTTACCTATGATTATCAAATATTAAATTTAATGTTTTTAATTCATCATGATTTTTATAAACTTAATTTTGTCTTGTCAGAAATTTATCAAAACATAAAGCGTATTTTTTTAATAATCATATCAGCAACTGGTGGCATTGGATCAAATGGTTTGAAGTTTTGTACTACTATAAACACGTTTTATTGTTTTTTTTAACGGTGAATTTTACTATGTACATCTAGCATAAATAAATAAAAATGTACACGTTCTCTTTTTCAATCTGTAAACAATGATATTTATTAATTATTTATTTATATTATTAAAATAATGTGATATAAATTATCTTACAACAATCCTAAAGAGATATACAGCATAGTTTTCCATCACCAACAGCACCATTAAATACTAACCCTTTTGGTGGTTTTGTCTTTTCTTTACTGCAAATAATTCCTCTAAAAAACTTGGTTTTCCTGGTTCATATCCATTAATGTCATCATGAACATTTTTTGTTTTCAATACTTCAATTGACTATATTATTATTTTTATGTCAACATTTGCATCATGTACCTAATTGGAAATAAAATTTATTTGGAATGATCTTTTTAATAAAAAAAAATTATTTATTTAACATTAAAGTAATTCATTATCATAAAAAATACCAAATGAAACAGTAGCTAAAAAAGATGGTAAAGAATTGATGTGATTATAAAGAAAGTATATGGTAAGCAACATTAAATTCCTTGGCATGTTTTTCTTAGACACTGTAAATTAAAATAAATTGCTTTAATTTTACTTGTTAATAAATAATGTATTATATGGTTCTATTATTTTAATGAAGGAATACTCTAACTGAACACACAAAAAAATATAAACAAAAACAACATGTGACTTTGGGCACTCGTCCCACTAGCGTCATCACCGGCAGAAAAACGTACTGACTTGCTCCATTCCGTGAGCTTCAACAGCTCCCTATGCCAATACACAGTGTGACGTCACAGATTACCCTCCTTGTGAAACTCCATGCGTATGACGTAAACTTTGTTTGCTAGTGTGTTGCCGCGCACACACATACTACTAAAGAACTTGGTTTTTTCATCAGTGGCGCCACAAAAATTTCAGGATACGGGGAATAAAAAATAGCGTTATTAATATACGGGCCCTTTGTGGCATAAATATTGGTACGGCGATGGGACTTGGAATCAACCTTAATAAAAATTTTTTTTCGCTCTGCAATTTCGCCCTGTAATACTGACCAAAATTTTATAGGAAAAAGCTGTTTCTTGTAGTGGCAGTACTAGCACATGACATTATTTTCTTTGGCTTTCAATTATTGGAAAAATTATCTAAATGACTGTTCAATATTTATATCAAACTGAAATAAAAAGAGAATTTACTTGTTGTAATTGCTTGTTATTGTCACATAGGTTGTACAGGATATTATCGTAAATGTTCAAAGTCTGGAGAATTACATAGAGGATTCTATCACTTTTGTCGTTGTTTTTGTTTCTAGTTTTTAGTCGGTATTACAGGGCGAAATTGCAGAGCGAAAAAAATTTTTTATTAAAGGAATGCACCCCATATTTGACATATTTTTCTTTAATTCCTGTTGGGTTCTCAACGAAGAAAATTAAATTCAAGTTCAAAGATGCCTTATTATTATATTATTGCATTTAATGAATAAATATAGTATATAATGATATTTACAAAAAACAATTATAATATTTATTGTTGAATCAATAAAATTAACATATCGGTGTAAAATAAGAATTAGATGTGAACAATAAATTATAAAGTTATAAACATTAATGATTAACCTGCATTAATTTGACATTTACAAATTAAAAATAGAGTTTATCCTTGTCATTTTTTTTTTATTTTTTGTCATTGTAAAAACAGAGAGAAAGCAAAAAATTTTAAATTACCAACTGTAAAATCAAGGTTCCGAAGTTGCTGTAAGATGGCGTAATGAAATGTGTGTAAATTACCCCATGTATAAAAGTCAGCCATGTAAATTACTATAATTTACATTGTAAATTACACGTGTAAATTACAAGCCCATCACTGTCAAGCATAAGAAGCATCGGCACGTTTTCACTTCTATTAAAAAAACGTTCTCACAGAAAACCTTCATTTTGCTACAGTTTATACTTCTTTAAATTACGAAAATAATTTTTGAAAAATCATTGATTTCTACCACGAATTTTAAAAGTTATTAATTATTTAAGACGAAAATTTAGGGTCAAAAACAGGCAAAAAGTACTAGGCAAAGCATTGAAAATCTGCTGAAGTAGTATTAGTGTGTGTAAATACGAGGCACCCTCACTCAACTTCTAAAGACGCGTCAGTAAAGTATACAAATTTTAGACATTATAGAGGGCACTTTATTATTTCTTTAAGCTATGGTTACAAGGGTGCTTCTTTGAACCCAAAGAATTGCAAAGAATTATCCTTTCTTGGGATTTACATACCGCCTCAATAAAAACAAATTAATCAATTAACGGTCTAAATTAATTCTTCAGTAATATTTTTTCTATAATAAATTTTTTATGATCATTCATGTTGAAGATGATGAACAAAACGTTTCATACTGTATCATACCACGCATGATATCAATGTATTATACACCGGTGGACACATCCCTTGATATCATGCTACCAATGCCCATAATGTTTTAAACATGCTTAGTTTTATCCATTTGTATAAAACATCTCCCTCTAGCGGTGAAACATGGAACTATCATCAAAAGTAACCAAAATAAATGACAATCCCAAAAAAGAGCTAAGGACAAGCAGTAGTTAAGAAAAAATGTAGCTAGGAATTAATGTTGCTTAAAACATACTTTTTTTGGCTACAATTTCTTAGCTCCATTTTTCCCTTAGCTACTGCTTGTCTTTGGGATTTTTCATTATTTAATAAATAAAATACATGTAATTCTATTTTTGAAAATAAAAATTTCCAAGGAAAAGCAGTAGCTAAGGAATTAATGTTGCTTAAACCATAATTTTTCTAGCCACATTAATTCCTTAGCTCTATCTTTTATTTAGCTACTGCTTGTCCTTGAAATTTTTATTGATTTAATAAATAAAAGACATTTAATTTTATTTTCAAAAAAGAAAATGGTCTAAGGGAAAGCAGTAGCTAAGGAAAAGATGTAGCTAAGGAATTAATGTTGCTTAAAACATAATTTTTTTGGCAACATTAATTCCTTAGCTACTGTCTTTCCTTGGACATTTTTATTTTTCAAAAATGAATAACATGTATTTTATTTGTTAAATGAATAAATGGGTGCATTCCCTTAAAAAAAAATTTTTTTTCGCTCTGCAATTTCGCCCTGTAATACTGACAAGTAGCTAGAAACAGAAACAACGACAAAAGTGATAAAATTCTCCATGCAATATCCTAGACTTTACTAATGTCTAGTACGACCTATGTGACAATAACAAGCAAGTACAACAAGTCTATTTTCTATTTATTTCAGTTTGATATAACAATTGAACAGTCATTTAGGTAATTCTTCCAATAATTGAAGCTTAAAAAAATAATGTCATGCGCCAGTACTGCCACTACAAGAAATAGCATTTTCCTATAAAATTTTGGTCGGTATTACAGGGCGAAATTGCAGAGCGAAAAAAAAACTTTTATTAAAGAAATGCACCCCTTGACTAAAGACCAGGGGTGCATTCCTTTAATAAAAAATTTTTTTTCGTACCACACCCTGTACCACATGACATTATTTTTTTTGGCTTCCAATTATTAGATGGATAACTGTTCAATGTTTATATCAAACTGAAATAAATAGAAAATTGACTTGTTGTGATTGTTTGTATTGTCACATAGGTCGTACCACACATTATCGTAAACTGTAAAACCTGGAATATTGCATAGAGAAATTTATCACTTTTGTCGTTGTTTCTGTTTCTAGTTTTTAGTCGGTATTACAGGGCGAAATTGCAAAACGAAAAAAAATTTTTTATTAAAGGAATGCACCCAAGCAGTAGCTAAAAAAATTGTATGGTAAAAATTCAGCTACTGAGAGATCACGTGGGTTTTATCCGTTTTATCCTGTTTTAAACGTTTTATCCATGTAAACAACTCAAAAACATATGCCCATCCCTGGGCCAATGCCTCGGGTTGACAACGCTGGGGGGAAAACAAGACGGGGACGCCCGGGTGATTCCAGTATTTTTTTTGTACGAAAATAATACACGTTTTGATAATTTCACCCTAAATGAGAAAAACAATTCTCAATGATAATAGTAAACCAAAACAACCTACTTCAATAAACAATTAATTAAATTAATTTGTGGTGTATTTGTTCTTACTTTTAAATATAGAATCCTATAACTTAACTGAAATTTTTATTTATTTATTTTTTTTTCTTCAATTTAACTGTGTGTGTCTGTTGCCTTCATCCCACCATTGTCAAACCATAGAGAAATTCAGTAATCATCATAAAAAAAAATTTAATAAATAATAGTTATACTTAGATCTTTAAATAATAGATGGATAATTTCAAAAATTTGTGATGTTCCGGTATTAATTAAAAGATTATTTGAATGTTAAATAAATATTGAACTAAATTTTCAACTTTTTTTTCGTCAACTGTCGAAAAAAAAAGACTGGATCCGAAATCGACGCCGAGATAAAGACGCTTTTTTATATAAAGGTTTATTTTAAAAAAAAAAAATTGATAAAAGGTAAATTTATATATATAACAATAACTTTTTATCAAGTTTAGTGTTCAATAAGTTATTTTGATTATTTATTTATCAACTATGCTCTAATATTACAAGAGTGTGATAGAGAGAGAGAAGATGGACAAAAAAAATGGAGCCAACTCTGCTCCGCATTAGAAACAATGTTTCATATTTTTTCTAAATTAAAAAAAAACCTAAAACAACTAATTACAGTTTTCAGAAATAAAGGTTAAAACAAAAAAAAAATATGTCTGGTGCTGGGTCTAGTGGTACTGGTCGAGGAAGGGGTTCTTCCTTAGCTGACAATAAACCGGATAACAAAGAAGCTAAACCAAATCCAAAAATGTCAAAAGCACTTGGTACATCTGCTAAAAGGTAATTTAATTATAGCTATAACAATCAATATTTTTCAATTAGAAAATTTAACAAAGAAATAAAGTTTCTAACTCTAAAACAAAAGAAAATTTAGAATTTACGTATCTAAAAACTAACAATTTTGTAAACAATGGTAATTAATTAATATACATCGTCAATAATATTTGGTTTTCATTAATTTCATTAGAATACAGAAGGAACTTGCAGAAATAACTCTTGATCCACCACCAAATTGCAGTGCTGGACCAAAAGGTGATAATTTATATGAATGGGTGTCAACTATTTTGGGACCACCTGGATCAGTTTATGAAGGTGGTGTTTTCTTTTTGGACATACATTTTTCACCAGAGTATCCATTTAAACCACCAAAGGTACAAAAAATAAAAAAAGTCTTTGAATCAAATTAAAAGTAACCTATCGCCAAAAAGAAAAAAAAAATTAATATAATTTTTTTTTGTTCAATAATTAGGTAACATTTCGAACTCGAATTTATCATTGTAATATCAATAGTCAAGGTGTAATATGTTTGGATATTCTCAAGGACAACTGGTCACCAGCATTGACCATATCCAAGGTTCTTTTGTCTATCTGTTCTCTTTTAACAGACTGCAATCCAGGTGAATTTTTTTATAAACAAATTTTTTCATTTATAATTATCATTGAATTAACATATTATTTTTTATTTTTTATTTTGAATATTAAGCTGATCCTTTGGTGGGTAGCATTGCAACGCAGTACCTGCAAAATCGTGAAGAACACGATAGAATTGCTCGACTTTGGACAAAACGTTATGCCACATGAGTATATTTATCAAAAAAATTTAAAATAATAATAATATGAAAAAAAAAAAAACATCAGCCTCATGCCAGTTTTACCCATTGTCCTATCATTTTTTTAAATTATTATTATTGTTATTATCATTTTTTCAATATCATAGAATTAAAAGTCAAATCGACAAAATAATTGAAGGCTTGGCTGAATTTTTTTTTTTTTTTCAGTTAATATTATTAATTAAACTTAATTATTTTAATTTTTCGTAAATCTCCTTGTAATCAAATATTAAAGGACAAAAGATACTTGGGTTTATATATATTTATATTATAAATATATAAATATATTAAGTCCTAAAATTGTGATGTGTCATTATTATTATAATTTTGTTTTTTATGAGAATTTTTCGTGAGTGAGTGTGATAATAAATGTGAACATAATATTTTCATCAAGATTAAATAATTAACTTCTGAATAAAAGAAACATTGAGATGTGGTGTTTTCGAATAATTAAAAATAAACCGTTAGCTTCGTGGCGAGTGAGTGAATATTATTATTACAATAAAAATTTAAATAAGAATTTAATATTTAAGATTCAACGAAATAATTTTTTTTTTCTTTTTTTTTAAATAAAATATGGGAAAAAAAAATAATTTTTAAATACAGTCGATATTTCCGCGTTTATTTGTGATTGTAAATAGATATTTTTCTGTACATTTTTAATTTCAAACTTGTGTTGAATATTTTATAAAAAAGTAATACTACTAAAAGAAGAAGAAACAAAAAAAGGAATAAATAATACCACTGATTGGGATAAAAACATAATTAAATAAATTTCCAATAAATGAATACTCAATTTAAAAAAATATTACTGTTCAGTATAATTGAAGTCTGTAAATCGAGAATATTGAAATAAATAATAATCATACTAGTTTTTAAGATAATTTGTATTAATTTAATTATAAAAATTATAATCAACTTCGCTAATACATAAATCGATTCAACAGAATTACTCAAATCTCTTTTAACAGCTTCAATTAGCCAAACAAAATAAAAAAATGAAAAAACAACTCTAAAATGAACTTTTGAAAGAAAAAAAAATTATATATATAAAATTCAAAAACAATAATTGTATGAGTGAGTATGAACAAATATATTTTTGTTTTTCTTTTTTGTTTAAATTTAAAAAATTAATTTCAATATACTATTTAGTGGTAAATGAAAAACAAAAATTGATTAATAATAATAAAATAAATGTTAGTACGCTAGTTATTGGCATCGACATTATAAAGATGATAATAAAAAAAAAAAAAAATTAAATTGTACAAATAAGTCGTTTCTTTAATCAACACTCAAAAATTAGAAATAAATATTGTTTTTTTTTTTTCTTGTTTATTGATTTATTATTCGTTATTTTATTTTCAAATTCAGAATATCTTTTTGATATTAGAAGATGAAGGAGAATATTTTTTCCTGGGTTGATATCTTCAAAGTGTTACGAAAATACTGATCTGTGCACCTTTATTGGTAAAACAAAAAAAAACTAAAAAAATTTACAGAATTTCTAGAGAATTAATTTTTTTTTATTACTCTATCATAATTTTTGTTTATGTCAAATCTGATTCTCTTCTGATCTAGATTCTTTTTTATATTAATTTATTTTACACTTATGACTGTTTGTCTCTAATTAAACATTTATCATATAATTTGTCCTTTGTCTTTATAGTATATCGAAAACATGCTAGAAAAAATCTGCCGTATAGTTAACCGAAAAAAAGCATCTAATATGATTTACAATATAATGTTTTATTTTTATAAAAAATTTTTTGTAATTTATTGAAAGCTTATTCAAGCATTTTCAAATTATATATTGAATATATAATAATATTATCATTTGAAGTATTCATTTCATAAACTAGAAAATTCCGAATTTTATAAAAATTCATAAGATGTAAGAAATAAAAAATTAGATTCATTTAAACGATAAATAAGTTGAAAACAAAAGTGAGGTCATTTACAATCAATTTATTTTCAAAACTATATAAAAATAAAAATAATCAATCAAAAAATATCATTGAAAAATTGAATGTTTTAAAATCGCGAAAAACACATTTATAAATTTTTCACAACATTTATTTTGAATCAGTGAAAAAATAATCATCTGATTTATAAAAAAAATTAGAAAACACTCTTTTGAGTGTACAATAATGATAAATTATCATTGATAATAATAAAAGAGTAAATAAAAATTTAATTCAATAAATAAAATTTTTTTTTTTTTGAATAAATTATCATTACTACCCTGGTAAAAAAAAACTCTCTGGGCTTTCGCCAGATTCCTCCATATTTTTTCCAGATTTCTAAGCAATTGAGACTTCAGAAGATATTTTTTCCGAATTTTTCCGTATTTTTTTGGAGAAAACTTCTCTATTTACATTTCCTATTATTTCCTCTTATTTCTCGTTAATTTATTCATTTTACTATAATTTTTTTGCGTTGGTTTTTGGAGAAGTCTCAATAACGTAGAAAGAATTGGAGAAATTATTTTCACAAGGGTACTTTAGGTACATTAAAAAACTACAAGTTGAAAAAAAAGAAAAAACAAAGTGT